>NC_053403.1:17023645-17148645 GCF_016859285.1 Xiphias gladius
ACTGAATAAACGTGTGATGCCTCCACTGTCAAGACAGCCTAACAAACAAGCGTTGGGATTTAGGTAACTCACAATATGTGAGTCATCTCTGCTGCATCTCTCTGTCTGAGTAACTGAAAGGGAAAATACAATCCTAATATGGAAAACAGCAGAACACTTCCACAATTAAAATGTCTATAGTGAACAAAGGCTACACGTTGGCCATGTAGTTACTCAGTCTTTTCAAATAATGAATTGGTGCTAAATGGTCAAAAAATGTAAAATTACAAAAAAAATGCATTTATGAGGAAAAAATCAACAATCCAGAATTTTGTAATCATCGTCTGGGTCTACATCTGCTTCACAATGCACAAAGTAAAAGAAAGTATATTAATATAAGTATAAATCTGGTGGTACATTTACTAAAGAAAACCCCTGGATCTGAATACCTGCACCTGCTCATTAATGCATACAGTTTTCCACACTATTCCAGCTCTGCCAGTCTTCTTCTTTCAGAAGATTACCATCCCTTGTGATATGGATTAGTGTTGCATTGCTTTCAATCCTACATTATTAAGTAAGTTCTGACAAGCTTTACTGCTCTGTTTAAAATGCTTCAGGTTTTCCATTTGACCCTGCGGAATGATAGATTTGCAAACACAGTTATGTTTCTACTTGCAAACTGCATTTTGTGCAAGTGTGAGGCCTAACAAAAGTGTCAAAGTGGAAATCTAACAAACACTGATTTCCTACTCAGATGGAGGCCTGAGTCATGAGCCTGTGAGTTCTCCCTCGCTGTCAGAGTTTGGAGGGGTGTCAGAGCGGAACCCTTTAGTGGTCCAGACACACTCTCACCCACAGGCTTCGCCCAGCCCCACGCCCATCCTCCATGACTTACAACAGTCAGACAGCACTTCCTATGTCCTGCTGAACCTCGCAAAAGGTAAAAGCAACACCAGTCTGCTAACGTATACCTTTACACATGCCAGAGCCCAAAAATTACTCCTACCAAGCAACAAATTGCAGTATTTGGTGAATAATCGTGACAACATTTGAATGCTTACATTTTCACTATTGTACTAATCGAAGAGGTATCATCTGTATTAAGAAAAGAAAAAGCAATACAAAATTTCCTCTTGTTACATAACCTAATTATAGTACTAGCAAGGTAACGGGCAGTTGTCTGGTTGTCACATTTTCTAGGTCAAATGAACAACTAAAGAAATAAATGAGTATTTAATTAATAATGAAAATAATTAGCTGCAGCCCTAATAGAAACCTGACATTCAGTGTGATGAGTCACTTTTTGATTAACTGTAGTAAAATTAAGAGTGAGAATGCTTTACATTTAAACTCTAAATCCAATCTTGTGTCTGTACTTTGTGTCTCGTCTCGGCTCCTGATTCTACACACACTGCTACAAAAGAAATGGGGTGACACATTTTCATGAAAAAAAAAGTGTGAATTCTTTTGGCTGGAAGAAATGATCCATGGCAGGCACATTCCCTTGGTTTATCAGCTCTTGGCAGGAAAGCCAAAAAATTAATTTTGGTCTCTTGACATACACCTAATGTGCAGTGTGCAGTGTTCTGTCTGTGACTCAGTGAGAGATGTGAAGGATAGAAAAGACTTTTCACCAGACAGAATCATTTTCTGTCTATTGTTACATTAAATTCAAATCCTGAAAAAGAGGGATTGTTTTTTTTTTTTTTGTGAACATTTGTATGTCTGTTGGCCATCCTCTCAGACTTTCAGAATAAAGCCATAACAATAAATCCAAAATTTCTGAGCATCATGGGAGGACAATAATGAATTCAGAAATGTGACCTCGAGGAGCTCACGCCATTGATGATCTCGCAGAATATTGCATTGAAATTGAACGTCTTCATTCATGGTGATTCACCCTCTGCCTTTTCTTTCCTCTCAGGCATCACAGCCTCCTCAGAGTCCCTGATCTTCGCCGCAGATGGCGCCGGGGAGGACGATGATGAGGGGGTCTCATCAGGGGATTATGGGATAGATGGTAGTGCTCCCTGGTATCTGCGGGTACAGGAGCTGGCACATGACAGCCTGATTGCTGCCACACGGGCACAGCTTGCAAGAGATGCCAAGGCCAGCCAGGACGCCAGAGCTTCAAGTGTCACTAACGGTAAACTCACTTTGTGTCATCAACACAGGCAGAAGTGTTTGCAGAAGTCTTTCACAATAGAGACTAAAGCCAAACAGATTCTTCACAAGATAATCTTTTGCTATATTGCTGTTCATGGATGTGTGCATTGCTACTGGCGTGTGTATTAGAGCCAGCTATCTGTGATGCAATTTCATGTTTTAGTCAAAAATTAGGAAAAAACTCAGAAAATATCAAGAAATCAAGCCTTTGATTTGGAAGCAGTGCATTTTCTGTGGTAAAATAACTCTGCTTACAGGGATTAAAGTTCTCAGTCACTATGAGGGATTTCCATCAGCTGGATTCTAGAGAGGCCATGTATGAGATCGGTGTAGATAAAAATATGATTTTAACTTTAGCGGACAAAAACCCAGAACTTTCTTCCGAGTATGTAATTCACCTCTTCAACGTGATGCAGCGTCCTCCTTTTAGAGCAGTTTATTTATTTATTTTTTTCTTTTAGGTTAGCTAGCATGCACTTCTTGTTCGTCTCATGTCATGCTAAGCCCTTGTTATGTCAGTAGGTGCCAGGAATTAGCTGTGAATTCGCTAGGGACTGCAGTTGGCGGGTACGGATGCCGGACTGACTCATAAAGCAAAATTGCTGCTGAAAAGGAATGACCCACAGCATTCACTCACTGCTCTTTACAACATTTTTTAGTTTAGTAATAATACTAAACCTTTCTGAAACAACATAAAACTTACACAAAAATGTTGTACAACTGTATAATTGGTTTTATGGTTGCAGTTTGTGAAATGATGTTAAAGGAAATGTAACGGTAAATCAGCTCTTTAATGGGGCTGTTTATGTACTGGATTTTTCCCTAGCTTTGGCTAAGTAGCCCGTAGACCACTGACACTATGGTGAATGTTTTCAGTGTTTTTGTATATAAATTGAGACAACTAAATCTTGTTTCTTTGTGAATTCAGTAAGGGGCGATCAGTTTAAAGTGTTTTAACTAAAGCACTTTAAACAGTAACCAAAGACAGAGCAGGGAAGAGGATAGACAGGCGGTCACGTAATCAAGCAAGGAAAAAACTGTATATGAAGGATAATGGAATGGCAAATGGTTCTGACTAGTATTACATTTTGGGAAATGTGATTATCAGTTTTCTTGCCAAGAGTTAGATGAGAAGACTGATACAACTCTCTTGATACCAAGGAAGCAGGAAACAGGGAAAGAGCTAGCCTGGCCCTGTCCAGAGATGTCAAAATCCAGCTAACAGCACCTCTAAAACTCAATAATTCACACATTATATCTTTTTTGTTTAATTTAAACAGTTAATGTGCCAGGCTATTTCTTGGTCGGGACTGGTTGCCTGGCAACAGCTCAGAGCCAAGAAATAGTCCGATAGCTGTTAACCAAAATACTGTATCTACAGGTAGGCTAATGGATACAAATTTTGATACCAGATATATAGCCTTATGTTTAGTGGACAATAAATGTTGAACTCTTCATTAAAAGTTATGCAGATGGCAAATTAGCTTCCCCGGTGGAATTTAGGACGCCCCTTAGAGGCCGTTAAACACAACACAAAGTTTTACGTTTCCTTCCAATCTCTGCTTTAATTGTTGAGGGTTTTTTATGCCCTCTTATTATTATTGATCTGTTTCTTGCTTAGTGATAGGTCCCCACACCTTCACCTCATCTTACTGTAAGGCCTCTACATTGATCTAAGACAGAGATGTCTGCTGCAGCGAGCTGTTGACCCACACCGGGAGTCAACTACATCACAACCCCTTTTAACTTCCCTCCACATGCAGCCTGATAGATAACGTATTTAGCCATGACATTCAAAGCACTATGACTCCTAGCTACATCTCTGATCTTTGAACCCCTTCTGAGTCGAATTGCAGCTCGAGGTCCTGGTTAAAAAAGTGGCATGTGAGTGAAGTTTTCTTTCCATCTTATTTGGTCCCAGTTTATTTCCTCTCATGGTTCTGTTTTCCATGGTTTATGATCATTTAACTGTTAAAAATTGCTATTTAAATCGAGGTAGAGAGGCTATAAGTGACTCGAAATAAGCATACATTGTCTATTTTGACATATGTTGGTGGAGAAAAGCTTCTTTGGTGTTTTCTTTTTTTCTTTTTTCTTTTTTTAAGCAATATTCAAAACTGGGTGCTTCAGACCAACCTTGTGTAATCATGTAGCCTAGTTGAAGTTCAGCTGGACTATGAGAAAAGTGTTCCTTTTCTACCTCCATGTCATATCTCCACATTGATCCATGACCTCATATTTCCATTAAAGTCAAGTAAGAGTAGTTAGCAAAGGAAAAAGGACACACTTTGTAGACCATTTGGATCCAGCCCAGGATGTCTTTGACATGATCTCTCCCCCAGCATATTCTGAGCCAGTGGACCAGTTAAGAGAGATACTTTGTACATTGTTAAATAAAATGTCTGCAGCAGATTGAAACTGGTTTCAGTGTGCGACTCAAACTCCTCTATATGAGTCACTTTAATGGCTTCCCTCCCACCAACTTGCATTAGATTAGACAAGTTTCCTTCAGCAGTGGGGTATCACTTTTAGGTGTATCACTGCTGTCCCGCTGCAAGCAAAATTGGACCTGTTAAAGGCTTTCAAGGTGGGGAGTCAGAGCAGGTTAAAAGGGAGCGATTGCATTCAGCTTCAGGTTGTTTTCTTTTGGCTGCAGTTGTTCTGCAGGTCTCAGTCATTTCCTGATGATTAGCCTTTATACAGCCGGGCGCCAGAGGCCGGCCACCTGGCTCTCCTGGATTGTTTTCTGCACAGCCCCACTCACGCTCCCCTTCTGGTTGCCTAGGTGACCACACACACAGTTTTACAGCAGACGGGGACAAGCGAGAGCTGCCATCTCGGACCAGCCGCCCCCTCTCCAAGCAAATCCTCCGCTGCTCGTTTGAGGGTTGCTGCAGGACGTTCACCTGGCCGGCTCATCTCAAATATCACCTCAAAACACACAGGTAACACATTTACACAGACAGCAGTGGAACATTATGGACTCAGGCAGTGGTCCCAACAAGATGCCGTTGCCAAAGCGCCAAAGCCCTGTGCAAGTCCTAGCTAATGAGGATAAATTTCATAAATTGAAAAATACTAATAATGTAACTTTGGAGGATAATAGAGTTTCCAACTTGTTATACAAATCATTACACACTGCAGCTATGTGCAATCCAATCTTAGCTACTGACTGCAGGCATTTTCTCCAAACAACTATACCCAGCTTACATTGTTTACAAGACACCACAAATTTATATAAGCCAGATTGAGTGGGTGTATACATTTTCAAACAATACTACAAAAATGGTCCAACAATAAAGAGAACCAATTTGAATAATTTTTACTGTCAGATTTTTGTGACCTTCGTTGTCTCTAACAGAATTCATAATATCACTGACATTTATTGTATAATACTGGAGAGATAGAGTGAATACCAATTTTATAGTTCATCTTGCCTTCTTTTCCAGGCTTTTGAGACCAAGTTAGTTTACGTTTAACTTTACGTAAAGGAGTGATCACAGCTCAGGTTGTTTTTCCCACTGGTTATTGTGGTGGAGACAGTCAAACAGGAGAAAACACAGCTGAGACTTAGAAAGAAGTGTGTACTTGTCCTGCTGTTAACATCAGTATGAGCGATTGCCCTGTCTGACCTAGTGGTGGACTGTTGCAAACGGAACATGTGCACAGGAGCCACCAAGGCTTGTCTGTTTGGTTATCTTGGCTCCCAGGAATGACCGAATGTTCAGATGCAGCGCAGAGGGCTGCGGGAAGAGCTTCTATGTGCTGCAGAGGCTGCAGGTCCACATGAGGACTCACAACGGCGAGAAGCCCTTCATCTGCAAGGAGAAGAACTGCGGCAAGAAGTTCACAACTGCTGGAAACTTGAAGAATCACAAACGCATACACACAGGTGGGGAGCAGGAAGATACCTGCGTGTGAAAGCTCAAACACGCTGGGGGTGACACTAAGATTTTTGATGGCCTGTTCCAAGGTCCTCTTATTTTATCTAGGGACGAGTTAGAAGAACAGCTACACTGTACAGTCTTTATATTTTGTCCATATTTGTGGAGGAACAGCTTTTTGTGAGCTATAATATCTGCTTAGTTTGACGAAATTATATTACATCTTTTACATTATTGTGTGGCAAAATAGGTCAGCTTTCACCGTGAGTTCTATAAACAAAACAAACCAAAAAAAAGCGTTTTAGGCCATTGAAATCAGTTTCAGCACATTCACATTTGGTACTTCAGTGCAATTCTCCCATAATCACTTTACTACATTAGGTCTTCATGTTTTGGAGTTAAACAACATGTATGTGTGGGGTGGATGGCTGTGTATAGGGGAGAAGCCTTTTCTATGTGAAGCAGATGGTTGTGGGCGATCCTTCGCAGAGTATTCCAGCCTACGGAAACACATGCTTGTACATTCTGGTGAGTAGGACAGAGTGTACAGCTGCACAGCTGAGCACATTTTTGTAATTACTGTGCTACAGATATAGTTTATCATCATGCGCCTTGAAGAGATGCATTCTCTGTCAGTTCAGAACATTATACACATTATAGTACCTCTCCTTGTGTTTCTGTGTGGGCGTTTCCCAGGTGAGAAGCCTCATCACTGTGGGATCTGTGGGAAGACTTTCTCTCAGTCTGGCAGCAGAAACGTCCACATGAGGAAGAGACATGGAGAGGAGGGGCTCAGCAGCGAAAGCAGAGAAACAGGTCTTTCTCTCTCTCATTTTATCTTTTTCTCACACACACACACACACACACACACACACACACACCTAGTGTGGTAGGTGGATATGCTAATCCTTGGATTATGTAGCTTCAAGCAGTCCATACATTTTAAAATGTGCATAGAGATGGTGTTGGTCTAAGTTACATTGAGGAACTTTTCTTGAATTATTAATGGTTTTTAGCACTTAAAAATGTATCATTTAATTTGTCATTTCTCAGGGCCAGTAGCTGAATTGTTTTAGACTGCTAATATATTTGGAAAAGCAGAGACAGCCCAACTCTGCCGCAAAAACAGTCCTCTTAGGCTTCTTTTGATGGGCTCAAATTCGTTTGAAAAGAATTATCTCAACATTAAAATGGTACAGCAACTCATATTCATGTCGTCAAGCTGTTCTTGCCTTATTCAAATGTCTTTTTGACTTCACCTTACAAATGACTGAGATACATGAGTGGATACTTGAGTAAATCTTCCACTGCTGCTGTGGGAAATTTACCTGAGTTCACTCCTGCCTCTATTCTTAGTATCAGTTTCAGTACCTCTTAAAATCTAAAAACGTCTCTCAATGAGCTCTTTACATTCCAACATATGGTCTAATTGTCCAAAATCATCTTAAATTAGTTATATAGCATGAAATGATGAGATCAGACAGTGCATTTGCTTCCTTGTCACATTTCTGTAGCAGTTGGGAAGCACTGCAGCTGAATCACCACAGAGGAAACGCTGCCAAAGCTCTAATTATACACAGCAGATTTATTCGGGTCAGCCTCCCCAAAGAGGCTGATCTTTTGTAAAAGCAGAGCAAAGGAAGATGCAGCTTCACAACAGAGGAGCAGTTTCTGTGTTATTTATACATAACAGAGCTACTGCTTAAATTATTAAATCAACTGTGTTGGAATAACTATAGCCCTTAAAAGAATTCATGGTCTAAATGTAACTTAGAAAGTTAGTAATATTGAGCAGATTTCAGATTTCGACATCAGACTCGGATTTTGGCCCATTTTGTTGGTTCCTATAAAGGTGGTGGTTAAAGTACATTGTGTGTCACTCTCCATTTCATACTATTTCACGTTAAGGTGTGGGAAAAGCAAAACTTTGTTTGTTTGCCACTGACAGGAGAGGCTCTGACACAAAGTAGCCTGCTGGAGGCAGACGGTGAGAACGGAGATGGTATGGTCACCATGACAACAACCGTGGAACCCATGAATCTTCATCATGCCATGCTGAGATCACCAGGTAGGCGTTCGTACATGTATGACAGAGAAAAGACAATACATACAAGATGGACAAAATATGAAAACATCTCACAATACAACAGCCCTGCAGTAAACACTGATTTAGCAAAGCTCATACTGTTCTGTTAATGTCCCGAGTCAACTTGTGGTGTCACTAATGTCCTGTTATCTGTTTTTCAACCATTTTGACACTCAGTCTAGTTTTTGTGTTTAGCATTGTTTGTCTTGACTTTTGAGACGCTTTCTTTTGGACTTTTGAGCAATAATGTGACTTAAATTGCCTTTGTAATCCTAATGTAGAATAGTTGCTGCCTATATATTTGGTGAATCAGTTGTAATCACGGCACGATTATGTAATGTGGCAAGGTCATAAAAATCTTGCCAAACAGAGAATTCCTTCAGGATAGTGGTCACTAGTAGATCATTACTACCACATACTGAAATTAACTTCTTGTGTCATCATTGATACAGTGTCATTTGATGATGACTTCTGCTGGTTGTGGTGGTTTGACAACTAAATTTAGGAAGACATTGCAGGTGATGAATGATCTCATTCAATTTTTTCTGAGTGCATCTCCTCACTCATTTGGTGTTGGTAAATTCAGACGCGTGGGACTGAGTAGAACAACAGAAGCAGCATCATATGTTTAATAACATCAAAGGGTAATGTGACAGGACATTAATAAAATTTTACTTTTAAATTTTACTGCGGGCTCTCTATCAGAGGGTTTTTTTTTGTTTTTTTTTTGCTTGTCCTTCAGTTTCCCTAAACTGGCCCGTCAGCATTCTTCATTAAAACCAGAGGACACGACCAGGTGAAAGTTTGCAGAAACTCAAAGATAACTGTATTAGTGAAGAGATTTTGTCCTGAAAGGGGTGGATTTCATATCACAATGTACAGAAGCGGGATCTTACTGCAGATCCATATAAATTGACTGTTATCTCACTATTAGGCAGCATTCATATTACCAGGTTATTTCTCATCTCTGAACTTGCCTTTGTGTTGGTGTCCCTCCCTCCAGGCTCTGCAGACTCAGTGGTAGTTCTTTCTCAGCCACATGAGCTGGTGACCATGACCACCGAGGGCCATGCATATGGAGAAGATGTGGTGGCTCTGCTGTAGTCTGCCATGACAAATGTCACACACTGCCTACATATATCTGTAAATAGAATAATCACTGACTTTAACACCTGTAGATATTTGTAATTAGCAACCAATGAGGTTTTATTTTGACAAGTGTGAAAGGTCAGAGTTTATACAAACAACCTTTTTCCTCAAGTTTTTGAAAACAAATACTCCCAAAGAAATGAGACGGGTTTTAAAAGTTTATTATAATATAATTACCATGCATTGTTCTGTGCATCATCATTGGAAACAAGAGGTCTGAGCCTGAAATGCAGTGATGCTCTCAAATGAACAGTGAGTGCCACTTACAGTTAGGTCCATAAATATTTGGACAGTGACACAATTTTTGTAATTTTGCCTCTGTACTCTACCATGAGGAATCTGAAACAAACTGATCAAGATGTGAATGAAGTGTAGACTTTCAACATTAATTCAAAGGGTTTAACAAAAATATTGCATTAATCGTTTAGAAATTACAGCCATTTTTATGAAGTCGCTCATTTTCAGAGGCTTAAAATTAATTGGACAAACCAACACAATAAGGATTATATTTAATACTTGGATGAAAACCCTGTCCAGCCAATGACTGCCTCAAGTCTGGAACCCATGCACATCACCAAATACTGAGTTTTGTCCTTTGAGATGCTTTGCCAGGCCTTTACTGCAGCTTCCTTCAGTAGCTGCTTGTTTGTGGGTCTTTCTGCTCAGTTTTATCTTCAGTACTTGAAAAGCAGACTCAATTGGATTTTGGTCAGGTGACTGACTTGGACATTGAAGAATATTCTATTTCTTTGCCTTGATAAGTTCTAGCGTTGCTTTCGTAGTATGTTTTGGGTCGTTATCATCTGTACTATGAAGCCCTGTCCTGTTAGTTTTGCAGCATTTGGCTGAATCTGAGCAGATAGTGTAGCCCTGTACACTTCAAAATTTATCCTGCTACTTCTACCAGCAGTCACATCATCAATAAACACCAGTGAACCAGTTCCATTGGCAGCCATACTTGCCCATGCCATAACACTGCCTCCACAATGTAGATGTTTTCTGGCAAAGTCTAATCTGGCTTTTCTGTTCTTGAGTATTACCAATGGTTTGCACCTTGTGGTAAACCCTCTGTATTCACATTCATGAAGGCGTCTTTTGAGTGTAGACTTTGACAATGATACGCCTTCCTCCTTGAGAGGAAGGCCTTTTGGTGTTGTTGAGCTCGCCAGTGCATTTCTTCGTTTTAAGAATGTACCATATTGTTGATTTGGCCACTCCTGAAGTTTCTGCTATTTGTCTGACAGGTTTTTTTTTTTTTTTCCAGCCTAATGATGGCCTCCTTTATTTGCATCAACACCTTTTTTAAATCGCATATACGAGAGTTGCCATGAACAGCTACCAAAGGCAAATTCAACACTTGGAATCAATTCCAGACCTTTTATCTGCTTAACTTGTCATTAAATAATGAGGGAAGAGGCCACATCTGGTCATGAAACTGATCAGTTGTCAATTATCCAATTACTTTTAAGCCTCTGAAAATTAGTGACTGTATAAAAATGGCTAGTATTATTGCAGTATTTTTGTTAGTCCCCTTGAATTAAAGCTGAAAGTCAACACTTCACACACCTTGATGGCTTCATTTAAAATCCATTGTGGTGGTTTACAGACGTCACTGTCCAAATACTTAGGGACCTAACTCTATTTTTACCCAAAACTTTAATGGCTAATGATTGTCAGATTAAAATGTACCTGACATTTTATATGCTTCATTATCCTTATTAGTAATAACATAACACTCGCCATTAAAACTGCTAAAGCACAGTATACCATATTGCTGCACATGAACACTTGTCTTGCTCAGCACAACCAACGTAACAAGCCAGGCCACCATGTTTATCACCCTGAGTAAAACACAAACATTTATCTCAAACAAATTGTGTATCGAGTAATTTCCAAAGCTGCATTAACTGAGTGTGTAATTGGTAACATCTTTCACTCAAATGTCAGCCTCCAGTGCTTCACTTATTCTCTGAGTAAGGCAACACATTGCTCATTTCCAGCTCAATATATTTACACTTGAGAATTAATTTCTTTTAAAAAGCAATTAAGAATTACTCATGAGGTTAGTTGTGCCCTTATGAAACAAACAGCAGATGTCTGGGGCTGTTAGATAAGATAGTTCCCACTAATTGTTCCGTTTGTTATTGAGCACCACCTAAACTAGCAGTGTTTGTCCTCAGTGGATCTTCAGGTTGTGGAAGTAGTCCAGTATGGCGCCCAGAGCCCAGCTTGCCTCCACGTTTTTCACTTTCTTGGTCAACTAGGAGGGGACAAAATCCAACACCAAATCACTCAATGCCTTTTGTATTTATTGAAATAAAAAAAGTAACAATTTGTGTGTAGTTTCCTATTTTCCATACACTTTTTATGTCAGAGAGCAGGAATTGTGCTCTTTGTTATGAGGACTGGGGCATCACTCCTTTTGCGATGTCAGGAGAGACAGAAAAGGGTCATGCATAGCCATCTTTGCAATTACTGATGTCATCTCCTTATCTAGGGTTAATTAAAAAGGTAAAGCAAACGCTAACTGGAAGCTATTCTAAACTTAATCATGCTTGTGTCATTTAATGTGAGTCAACAGATTATGATTTATACAACTAAGTCTAAGCTTCACAACCTCAAACATGAATAGTTGATTTTATAATGCTTTGCAACCTTTCGAAAAATTTTGCGTCCTTGTAAGCAAGGCCACAAACTCTGTTGATTGTGTTGTATAATACTGCCTCACCTGCAGCACAGTGCTCTCCTTAAAGCCAAACCCATCCTTGAGCAGACAAGTGATGTAGGTCATGTCCATACACAAAAAAGGGCTTATGGGAGGGTACTTGGTCATCTTATTGCACACTGATCAGAGAAAAGGAGAATTATGTCAGGTTGTAAAATCAGCCATCTGTATTCTGCTGAGACGATGAGGACAGGATTTCAGGTAGTAGCGAGGACACAAGGCCAGACTATTGAGATGCACACTGTGTCTCAAGTACAGGGAGCTGCACATCTGTAATAGCAACGTTTTATTGCTTTGCCCATCTCACCCTCTTTAGCTCTCTTCTTGAAGTCTCTGACTTCCAGCATCCCCCCTTGGACCCCATCTGCAAAAGGGTATGATTGGGGTCATCTTAATAGCATTTAAAAAGGCTCTACCATTCATTACAAGAGTAAATTTAAATGCACATTTCCATAATACTGATAATAGAGCTTGTGGCCTTTCAGCATGGACTGGGAGATGATAGCAATTTCTCTAATAACTATACATCTATGGCTCGTCAAATCCACTGAAACAGGTGCAGATGACTCACATTTTCGCGCCTCTGTCTAGCATCAGAATGGGTAATAATATCCCGCTAGGTCTGTATAATTATGTAAGGTGTGTACAGAGGGTGTGGGTATGTGTGTGTGTGTGCGCTAACCGATAAGGCCTGCATCCACAGCTCTGTCAAAGTAATAAGAGAATGCATAGAAAGCATTGTTGTCTTCGAGCTCATATGGTTGATGAATAATGCCCTTCACCACCTTAAGTACTTCTTGATAGCAAAGCTTGAATCCCGCATAACCTGGAGAAGAAACAAGGAGCACTGTAAATTATGCATCTTATGTTTGAGCAACTTTATGAAATTATGTGTAATTCGACTTAGTCCATTTTAATGGGCTTTGCTAACACTACAGCTAATGTTGTGATGCCGCTACAAAATTTTTCTGTCGTGTATTTTGGGAGGTTTAAAGATGTTCTTCCCCATAAAGAGTAGTTTTGGATTTATTCTTCTTGTAACTGATTATACTAAACTGGATCTTACCCTCTGGGTCCCCGCTCACATGATAGGTCAGCCCTCCAAAGCTCCATTCATCCCTGAACTTCTTTGGCAGGCAGGAACTTTTAAAAACCCGCCACTCCAATCCTGTGAGAGCACAGACATGACTTGTTTTAATATCTTCACTGGCTCAACGGCCTCAAACCTGGTCAACATCATCTGAGACTGACCCAAGAACACAATTTTTTTTCCGAAGCCCTTCTTGGATTCATCATAGTCTCACTTGAATTGTTTATCCGAGATTTGACGTACATCCCACAAAAATATCTCTCTTGTTATTTCTTTCTCTCAGTATTTTTTGAGAAATAGGCAGGAAGGAAAAAACACCAGATAAAGCGCTTGGAGAGCTGACATACTGTTGTGTCTCAGTATCCTCAGATGCACTCAATAAACAAAACTGACCCACAGCAAATGGCAACAGAGCACTTGTTCTTTATGTACAGCACAGTACCTTCTGCACCCAGAGCGCCCAGCGTGGCCAGTCGCGCTGCCATCAATCCATTTCCCAGGTAACTGGATGTAGTCAAAAGAATGTTATGCAGTTACAAAACCAACCAGGAACAGACTGTGCACATAACAAATAAATTATTCTGAAAATAAGCCAAAGAAATAGTGCCTGTCTATTCACATACTAATGTCTAAACACATAATAGACGTTTTCCTGATTAAAAACCGATCCAAGTGAAGTTACAACAACAAAGTCATTGGCATTTGAAAAACAACTAGTCAGTACTGGAGCAATTTTAAAAATGTATGGAAATGACCTTTATAGGAGATAAAATCAGGAATTGATTTGATGCAATGAATTATAATTCAACCGACGACTGCTCTATGAAACATGCATTAGTTATCCGTTACCTGTAAGTGTACAATTCAAATGTTGAATTGAAGATGTCAAATCTGGCAACGTAATCAGTAACAGGGACGGTTTCAATGGTTTTCTACAGTGGAATATGAAGGATATATTGGGTAATTAATCAGTGTAAAATTCAATTTGAAGAGAAATCTCTAAACATGCAAACAAACAACAGACCCTAAGTTTTGGCAGGAAAGTGATCTGCGTAGATCCTCCTCCCAAATCCAATATTCCCACTGTCTTCTTGGTTTGTGCGTTCAGGTGATCTGAAAACATTTCCTACTTTAATCAAGCAGCCACAACAGAGCAGAGCTCAGTTATACCTTAGATGATATCTTCAAAAGGTCTATTTGGCACACATGTGCAACCCAAAATATAAAATCTCAACACTGAGCCTGATAAAGATCAGAGCTATCCGCTCTAGGCAAAGAAATTGTAGCTGTGTACATTCAGCCTCTATTTGTGAACAAAGACCTATAATGAGACACTGAAAATTTCAGACACCAAGTTAAATATCAATATACAGTACCTGAGCTCAGAAAACAATATAATCAGGAAAAACATTCAGTGTAATGTCGCAGATAGCACTGACCTGTCAGAAAGTTCAGAGATATCCAAGCCAGGATTCCTACATTTACAAAATTAGCAAACAAGCAAACCAAGAAGCAGAAAACAGTCATTTCAGGTGGAACACACAAGTTCATTTTAGAAAATCTGATGACAAATTTTCACAGAAATTACAGTAGTTATAGCGTATACAAACCAGTGCACACGTAGGAGTAAGAACTGTAATTCTAAAAACAAGGTTGAAATGCTGACAAATCAATTACACTGTTGCACAACAGACAGTAACGTTTTCCACCACATAATTACGGCCTTATAAGGTCACAATGACTTTGTGGTGAAAAGCAATTTCATTTTTTTAAGTGTCATCAAAAAAGACAGCAATAATCTACAGCAATTTAGTTAAAGGTCTGCTGTCAACAAAGATCACTCACAGAAATCACACAGCACACTGATGCCACCTACAAAGTACCGCAGAAAGAACATGAGTGGCTGTGATAACTGATGAATGTGTTGCTTTTCAGGGCAGAGGGTAGGCAGACGTTACCTTCATTTGTGCCATTCATTATGGTGACGCTGTTGTCTGGGACCAAAAAAGGAGATTCATCAAACACATGTTGAACCTGAGGAGGAATAAGAAGAGATGTAGGAGAGGAGGAGTAAGAGAGGGAGAGAAAGGGGTAGAGGGATAACAAGAGCATGAAGAAGCCAAGGAAAGCAGAAGAGAAATTGCCTTAATGTTATCTACTGTAATGGTAGCTCATCCAAAGGTGCCCTCCACTTGAAGGGATTAATTAATTCCCTCAGGGGGATTAATAAAGTATAATTTATCTTCCAAGGTGCCCCAGGGCCATCCATTACTATCTTATCCCCTTAGTGAGCCATCCACACTAAGCTCACAGTACTCTGATTACAATACTTTTCCTTTTGTCTCTGTGCCACCTGCCATAGCACTGAAAATGTTTTCTCTTTTTTCACCTGCTCCTTCACAGGATAAGAGGTTGCACTTTTCCTTGAAACTGTCAGACAACTCCCCTACAGTAAAGAACTTTACATTACCGAATCTTGCTATTGTGTAAACAGGACTCTCAAGATCTCAATCGTATATCATGTCTTAGTATCAGTACACTCTTTTACCTGGTCCAGAAGACCCTGAGCTTTCTCTGCGGCCAGCAGCCGAAGCCCAGCTGTGGCTCTGAGGACCACTGGAGTCCTCTTCCACTCCAGGCGAGGCACAGTCTTCTTGGCCACTTTCAACAGCATCTTCAGTGTGTGTCCCACCTTTAAAAAACACAGACAACGCTCACTACAAAACAGCACTGCACAGAGCTGTCTTGACAAAATGTTGACTGGTTAGTGTTGAGAAAACACTTGGTTGAATCTTCAATTGTCATTTTGCTTTTTTTAACCTTTTACTTACTTTCATTACCAATGTAATTCCCTGCATAGAGAGGTTATTGGCAGTGTTTCTGAATACATTTTAGAGCCAGCTGAACTTTTCTCTTTAGCTCAATATTATTGATTAGATTTGACAATGAACTCACCATTTCAGGGGAGTCTGCATATGCTGACAAACCAGGCTTTATGGAATGGAACATCTCATTATCCAAAACAGGCAGCCCCTCTACAAGATACAAGATCCACCCATATCAAATATGCAGCAGCTATTAAAAGCATTAAGTGGCCTAGATCTGCTTAGCATACATATGCAGAATATATCCCCTTCTTCAAGCTGAGGCATGTTGACATCAATCTGACAAAATAGGATTATTACTAAAAAAGTAAATTAAATCAAGTATGACCTATGTCCCCTGAAGTAAGAATTTACAGGTTTACAGAACTGAGAGGGAAAGCTGAGAAATAGTGAAACAGCTTGTTACCCTGCTGTTGGCATTGTAAATTAACTGCTCTTTTTAAGTGTTTCACATGCCACATTCATGTAGTATATGACATCCTTGCTACAGTATATATAACCGATTTAACAGGATTCTCATTCTGGATGCTGATAAGATGAAAAGAGTAGAAGAGCAGACGGAAGCTCTGCCCAGCATTACCTGAGTCACCCTGGATAAAGGTGTAAACATGGATGCGCGTGCCTGTGCTCCCTGCATCAAACATCACTGCATAGAAGATACGGCTGTGGTTTGCTGGGCGGCTGAGGCTGGGAAGAATGCTCCCGATGTCGTTGGTCAAATCCAGAAGAGAGGTCTTGACCTGAGCTCGGCTCAGCCCTGCGACGGCGAGCAGGACCAGTTGTAGAAGTGGCACAGTGGGCTTCATCTTCACTCTGGAGATCAGCAAAAAAACAAGAGGCCTTCTAGTTAGAGCTGCATAACAGTATTACTCAATCACACTGCTCAATACAGCAGCTCAAACTGTTGCTGACTAGTGCTGGGAGATGTTAAATTACAGCATGACAAGCAACAGAGGAGAGAAACGCAATCAAGACACTTACACCAGGGCATTTAGCCACACCCCATCGGACTGGCTAACCAACCAAAATGACACATCCCAAATCAACCTCTCTACCTGATGAGTCAACTCCTGTAGACAATTCAGAAAACATCACGATTTCACCATGTTGGACTTAAATTGGTGGTTGTTAATCTTTTAATCTTGAGGCACGATCAATACACAGCAACCCAGCATGTTGCAACATCTCTCTACAAAACTCTAATGTGAGGAATTATGATGTCCTAAAAGCATCAGTCAAGAACTGCTATGTGGGAAACCCCTGCTGAGACACTATCACTCTGATTACATAGAAAATTAAGGGACTGAAGACATTTACTTTAGAATTTTTATTGCCTCTGAATTCCAATTTACAGGTAGATATATAAGTATTTGGACTCGAAGCCATCAAAATGTGATTGACTTTCAACTTTATACATAGCCCCACATTTTTCAGAGGCTCAAACGTAATTGGACAACTGACTGACAATCAGTTTCATTATCAGGTGTGGCCTGTTCCCTCACATCTTTTGTCTTTGTTTCAAATTCATTGTGGTGGTGTACAGAGGCAAAATTATGAAAATTACGTTACTGACCAAATACCTATGTGCCTAACTGTAAATCTTAAATTTCAGGCATTTAAGCAAGTTACAAAAAATTATAGAAATGCTGCAACTGGACACACGAGTTTACAGCTAAAGAAGTGTCTAACAACTTGGCCCCTAGCTGTGTCCCTTTATTCCTTTATTATTTATTTATCATTGAAATGTTTTAGAAACTACGTGGTAACTATAAAGAAAAGTAATGATTATAGATGAATTCCTCAAGGTTTCATTTGCCTACTGTAAAGGGTACATGCTCCTCTGTCACCTTAAAAGGAGGCATGGGACCATTTCCATTTGTGGTCTCGATGTTTGCTCATTTAAAGCTACTTTTTGCACAAGATGACACATCACTAAACATCAAAATACACCAGCCTGCATAAATTTACAGAACTTATGTTTGTAAGACACTGCCAAATGTCCTAGGATATTTGGTTCAATCATGAACTTGTCTATTGATATTACACCTCTACATGAATATTTACGATCAATACAAATTGGCCAATAATCATCGGTGATTTGAAAGTTGAACTGATACAGTAAATAAGCTCAAGCTTATTAATACCTAAAACCTTGACATTAGATAGATGAAACTGGGATTCAAAGTTCTCAAAGTTACAAATTCAAATCAGTCCCTGATCGGTTAAATAACATTATCAGTATCAAAACTATACTAATGGTACAATTTAAGCAATATCTTCACTGTAACACAAAAAATCTGGATTCTGTAAAAAGAGTATAATTTCTTTAAGACCTTATAAAGGATTAGCCGTGGAAGTTTGTTAGGAGTTTCATTAGGCTTTGTTTTTAAATCAGGTAGTTTATATTAGTGCTTTGGGTGGTTTAGGATGTTTCCATGTTGGATCTTTCCAGGGATTGTCTCACCTCACTTGACAGTGACTATTTAACTACAAGACACTGGCAATTATATAACTAAAATAGAAGCTCTTTTAGTGTAGCATTAACAGAAACGAACCAGACGAAGTTGGTATAAAAATCTACGGCTGATGTGTTCATAAAGTTAATAATCCACTATAAGTGATGAACTGAGCTGTGTCAGTGAACAGAAGCAGTATGTTTTATGCGAATTTAGATAAGAATGCAGTCCACAGGTTTGATACACAGTCCTACGGTATTTCTAGAAAACAGACTTGAGTTCTGGAGGCTATCGGGGTGATTACTTAGCAGCCCAGAGTATTAAATGCTCGTTAACCGTTAATGTTTTGAATAACTAGCGTTACCGTTAACTGGCCGTTAACTTTTGTGACTAACGTAACGATATGTTCACTCGAGATGTATCCCCTCTACGGTGAATACTGTCCACCAGTTTACGTGCTTTGTTAAAAACATTAACACTAACATCCCATAGAGCTGCTTTTGGTCGGTGCAATGAAATTCTCGGCAGCTGAGTTTACTGACCGGAGCTCAGCTTCTCGGTAGCGTTAGCTCTCACTCAACCATGGTTGATTAAGTTGCCTAACTTTGCGGTAAAGTTTGATAACAAGCTATTTAGCTAACGTTAGCTGGCGCACGTTACAGAAGGTCCCTCGAAAAATTAAAATTTGGAGACAATATGTCAAGGCCACACTGGAAACAATAAAATACACAGTACACCATCTGTAGGTAACTGAATTAAGCGTTTTCCGAACCCTTAACACAGCTAAGGCTCACCATGATGTCCGCCTAGCAAACACCGCTCTCAAAGCTGACTCGTCGTGACGTGACGCACTGATAAAGTTGTCAGTCTCACGCGAGGCTCGCCAGAGGGGTTCACAATAAAAGATGCTGACAGCAGCACACAGAGAACAATGTACAGCCTTTTCTAAAAGTGGTGTCCATGGGAAAACATTCAGTGGTTACTTTTCTGCCAGCAGGAGTATTATTTCTGACGTTTACGTGTCACGGTCAGTCAAAACACTGGGATGATTTAAGCAGCAAAATTATAGGCTGTGCATTGCTGAACCAGAATAAGTCAATTTCAAACGTTGCCACCTACTTTTCACCAGTGGAGCTCATTAGGCATCCTTTAGGTCACGTCCTTCACCTGCATTTATGTGGAATGAACAGTACAAAAAATTGCAACAGAGACAGACAACCATTTTAACACAGATCAGAAGTCAACTGAGTCAGATTACTGTCTTTATTCATTATTAGTGTCTAACAGTAAACTACAGACTCAAATACCCTTATTATCTCTTAATTTTCAGCTACAAGACCTAAGAGATGAGTCAAGGGGACAAAGTTGGAAGTAACTCCAATACTCTGGATGAAAAGATGTAATGGTTTATGAAGAATATAATTTCAACTTCATGGCATGTAAAACACGGCAATTTAAACTTCTTTACCATTCATGCCCAGCAAAAAGTATTGCTCTGACAGTTCAGTACAAAACTGTGAACCTCTATCTGACCAAGACGACACACACTAATCCCACCACTGGACAGTATACGGTAGGATGTACATCTAGAAGAATTGAACAGCAACCATTATTTAACTTTAAATGGAGTAACAGAATGAGTGTTTCAATTGTTCTAATGTAGCATTTGTTCCATAGATATCTACTTTTCAAGTATCTACCCAGTGCTTTGATACATAGAACACAGAACCATAGAGGATACTAGTGGAAGACATTTGCTGTCATTGCTCAGCAGTAGAATCTCTGATCCTTTTGATTTCTCCTTTTAGATTATTAAAAAAAAAAAAAAAAAAAAAAAATTTTTTACACGAACACAAAAAAGATGATGACTAAATCATGGCCTACCTGGACAGTACAGGATATGAACAGGTGAAACGGGTACAAAAATACAACAAACCCACAGAGACCCACAGCACCATTCATTGCATCAGTCTGATTCAACTCCCCCGTCTCCAATAGCATTGTCATTTGTATCAATCTGTGTTTGTCCAACAATAGTGTCCAAGATGTTTAAAGTTTAAACAATCACCAACCAATAGCCCCCAGTGTGAGTATTTTTCAACAGTAAAAAAGGACATGTAACCCTTTTTCCAATACCTCCTTGGGTTTAAGGCATAAGAGGAGTCAGTGAAGGTTATGATGGATGAACTGTCAATTTAGCTTAGCGCCCCATGGTTGGCATGGTGACAGCTGGGCTCGTCAGGGTCGCATCCTCAGCCTTCCACTGTGATGTCACCGTCTTGATCTGAGTATAAAACTGGATGCCCTGGTGATAAAGAGATAACTGCTGTGTCAGCTAGCCACCCCTCGTGAAGATTTCATTTTGTGTAGTATTTTGATGATCTAACACATGACACACTGCTTTTGTTATTCACCTGCTTGCCATAGAAGTTGGTGTCTCCTCTGAATGAACCTCTAGAGCCAGTGAAGGAGAACATGGGGAGGGGGACAGGGATGGGCACATTCACACCAATCTGTACAAACACATACACACATTAGTAAGAAATCATACATAACTACTGCAGCTGTACAAATACAACATGGATCAAAGTATATTACTGTTCGTTGCTTTGAATAACCTTAGAAAAAAATGTGGGAAAGGTATGTTTAAAAGCTGATATACTGTACTTCCATCTTAACACATATACTAAATGGTCCTCTGAAATCCCTTTAAGAGAAAATGCAAGGAAGACATAGATTAATAATTCCTCTTGGATAAGGGTCCTGGAGATAAACATTCCACATCTTTTTTGCTTTTTAAACTTGGCTCCACTGGACCAAGACTCCATAACACTAACATCTGGACCAGACTTTTGTTTAGGCTGCAACAATCAACAGAAAATTTGACTTTTGTGATCAATTAATCATTTAGTGATTAAATGAACCATCATAGTAAATTTACATATCTTGTGGGTTTTGTTTGGACTTTTGATTGGATATAACCAGACATTTGATGGCATCATGTTGGGCTCTGGAGAAATGTGATCTTTTGATTTCTCCATTAATTTTTTCTGATGTTTACAGACCAAAAGATTAATTATTTAATCAAGTATTTGGCAAAATATTTGCTAATGAAAATAACCTTTTGATACTAACTGCAGCTCAACTTGTGTCCACTGCAAACTAACTCGTGCTGGATAAAAGGACATTTTGGGATCGTACCATGCTATCTATTTAATGGCAGATAAAACTTAACACAATCTCGGGTTGACAATGTAGTAATTGCTGGCTTTTGTTTTTTACAAAGTAGTAGCCTCCAAGTTCTGCCCCTACAAAATAATTTTAAGGGATACGTTTTGGTTTAAATGGATGGACAGTAAATCTACGTTGGGTGTAATAACTTTCATGAATACTTCAGCATCATTGCTTTAAGCCATCACTCCGATGACTATTCCCACTTCACAAGCTCAGTGTCTGTTTCCTATATCTAAACCAGAACGCCTCCCACACAAAACTATTTCCCCTTCACAGTCTCACTGAGGACCAAAATAAAACTTACATGTGACCAGTTGTATCGTAATTTGAAAAACACTATCTTCAACAGACCAAAAGCCTTTTTCTTATCCATCCCTAGTGTTCCTCTACTCAGCCTTTGTAAAAACATGTCTCACCTGGCCAACATCCACCCCATGTGTGTATTTGCGTGCAGTGGCTCCATTGGTTGTGAAGATGGCGGTGCCGTTGCCATAGGGGTTTTCGTTGATTAAAGAAATGGCTTCGTCGAGACTCTCAGCCTCCAGAATGACAAGCACCGGTCCAAAGATCTCCTCTTTGTAACACTTCATGTCCGACTGGAAAGAGGAGCAGAATGATCATACCAGAGTTTTCTCAATCATTTTCACATCATCTACAGAAAAACTCTGCAAAGCTTTATTAACAGTACATTAAATACCAGCATGTATAAAGTTTGTTATAAAAAAATACCCGGAGAAGACAAGGGCAGGTGCTTAAAGTGCATTTAGTAACACTTGTAGCTATGTTCTATTTTTAGATATACTATGTCCAACACTCAACACTCATACCTTAATGGATGGGGAAAATGTCACTCTGAGAAAGGTATTTGTTATTTAGGTAATGGTTATATAAGTTAGTGATGGAGAGTGGCAGCTATGTTGTTAAATCTGTGTTGGCCAGGAAAACTATTCCCAAGTTCCCTATATTCACAGAATGGTGTGACTTTTAGGCTTAATAGTACAAGCATTTTATTACTTTCTTAACCTGAGATATGACTTCCAGCTCCCCAGAATATAGTAGAGCTGCCCTAACCTGTGCTCAGCAGATGGACAACAATAAGACTAACAGTTATGCACATTCAAGAAGTTGTGGGAAGATAGAATGCTGAGACATGATTTAAAATAACGAGCTTCATCAAACATATCAAACTGGTTCATAGTTCTTGGGAGTGAATCTGTCTGTGATAACTATTTAAACTACAAAAACAATTTCACAGAAATTAAGCTATTGTAATTTACCAGTACCATGTTTTGTTCTTGCTGGAAATGTTTCATTTTTTTTGTCCAGTTCCCTTGTTTTCTACATATCTCAGAGTTTCCTGTCAAAAAGCAAGGTTAACTTTATTTTATTTTTCTCTAAGAACAAGAAGCAAACAACAAGCCAAACTGGGACTTCCAGTTTTTTGAGTAAACTGGCTACGTATTTTATTATATTTAGACTCAAATTCCAGTTCTCAGCTCACCGTAACATTGGCCAGGATGGTGGGTCCTACAAAGTTCCCGTTTTCATATCCTTTGACATTGACATTTCTCCCATCTAACAGCAGCTTAGCACCCTCTTCCACGCCACTCTGGATCAAAGACTCCACCCTGTTCTTGGCTTCAGGAGAGATCAGGGGACCCACATCTGCACCGGGCTGATCGCCTTCAGGACATATACATTTAAAATTTCCTTCCACAGAGGGCAATTTTTTTTTAAAAATGAAAATACATGAGGAATAATAGTAAAATGCAAACAATAACACTTTTCTTCGTATTGACATGGTTACTAATGAAATTACCTGCATTTACGCGTAGTGATTTGGAGCACTCCACCAGCTCTGGGAGCCATTCACGGGACTCCCCTACAAAAATAGCAGTGGAGAGAGCCATACAGCGCTGGCCAGCTGCTCCAAAGGCGGCACCCACCAGCTGGTTAATGGTGTTCTCTTTGTTGGCATCAGGCATCACCACACCATGGTTCTTGGCACCCTAAAATGCAAAATGTGGGACACGACTCTATAGGGTTTCTCTCCAGTAGACTTCAGGACATCAAACAGAGGCAGCACAGTGCTAATCACATATGTTACAAATCTCAGCGATTAACAGCTAAGCTCAGCTGTTGTCACGGTAACAGTAATAGTAATATTTTGCTCCATATGCGTCTGCCTGTAACATAGGGGAACAGTGTTTAATATGTGGGTTATCATATAAAAATAATTAGTTCCCTAACGTAATAGTGGTGTACTTAGTCTGCTATAATTTGACTGTGGGTTTTCTGCTGTACCATGTTGGACTGCACTCTCTTGCCATTCTTGGAGCCCCGTTCGTAGATGTACTCTCCAGCCTGGTTGGAGCCCACAAAGCTAATGGCTTTGATGGCTGGATGGTCACAGATGAAGTTCACCGCTACACAGAGATACAAACAGATAATATAAATCCTCTCCTTTTTCTTTATCTGTGCTGCACCCATTAGGCACAATATAAGAGCACACCACTGCTTATCCCACACACAGATCATGTGCATCTGAATGAGGAGGAGGACACACAAACACACTCACCTGCATGCTGGCCGTGGATGATGTTGAATGTACCATCTGGTGCCCCGGCATCCTGAAGCATTTTGGCCAAGAGCATGGTGCATCCTGGGACCCGTTCAGAGGGCTTCATAAGGTAGGTATTGCCACACACCATGCCGATAGGGAACATCCAGAGAGGAATCATGGCAGGGAAGTTAAAAGGAGCGATGCCAGCACACACTCCGATGGGCAGGCGATAGGTGTAAGTGTCCATGTCCTTGGTGATGGAGGGTAAGGTTTCTCCCAGCATGAGGGATGTAATGCTGCAGGCATGTTCAACCACCTCTGGGGGTGAAAAGGAAAGAAACAAAGGAGTCAACCAATAAAACAGTGCAAAGATAAACAGATCTGAGATTTGAGATGGAAATATGAGTTATATATGGTACCAATATGATTTAATGCCGACATTAAAATACATTATTCAGTTTGTACAGAAGCCTATTACCAAAGTAAAAACTGTTAAGTGATTTCTTTTCCATGTGAAAGAAAAAAAAAAAAAAAAAAAAAACTGGAACACAACTTGTGAACACTTAGGGCGCCATTGGTCCCAGAACTGTTGGAAATCTCTAATGCTGGCAGCAAACCTGCAGATGTAGCCTGTCAGAATAATTTGGGCATCCCAAAACTGAGAGCTGTACCAAGTACAAAAGAAATACTTTGGAAGCTCTGTCTCGTAATAACCAAAATATACTGTGCCTTCCTTTATTTGCAAGTGCACATGGCTATTAATTTCTCAACATCATTTCTTTTTGATGCGAGACTGCCAAAGTGAATAAGGGCACCACAATGATGGGAGCTGCATGGTTCTCTTTATATAGCATGCAACTAAAAGCAGAGCCCACAGAGTTCTTTACAGAAAGGCAGAGAATAAACAAGCTAGTCAGACTTTAATATCACGACTGAACAATGTAATGCTGCAGGAATACTGTTACCTTAACCCTTGTTTTGTTAGAAATAGAGACTTTAAAAGCTTAATAAAAAGCAGTTAAAGCCTCTATATAAGCCTCTCGATTATTAATTCAAAAGTAAAAGTTGTTTTTTTTTTTTTTTTTTGCAGGGAGCATCTAGATACACACAAATAATGGACACCCTGCAGCCACTTTCACCCAGATCTCGGTATCAGGGGTTGCCAAAGCTAAGGACTTTTCATCAGGAGATACAGACAACAGTTTCAACAGGGGAATTTGATTTTTGCTGTATATCCACCAGCAGTCTAATCCAATCAGGATATCAAAACCCAATAACACTGCTGGAAGTCGCGTCAATGCATTACTTACGCAGTCCTCTAAATACATCTCCCTCTGCATCAGCAAGAGTTTTGCCCTGCTCCAAGGTGATTATTTTAGCCAATTCTTTCTGAAATATTAGGAAAAACAATTTCAGACATCAGCACGCAGTTTTTTGTAAAGTAAAACACATCTGCACACATTTCATTGCTCTCCAACTTTTTAACCTGAAACAGAAACACTGTTAAAAGATTCAACAACCAATTCAACAACTGTCATTTACTCTGACAGAAGCTCATGAGCGAGTGACACATTTCCTTACAATGTTGTCCTTAATTAGCTGCTGGTAGCGCAGGAAGATCTGCTGCCTGCTGAGGATGGAGGTCTCAGACCAGGAGTGAAAGGCTTTGGTGCAGGAGTCCACAGCTGCCAGCATCTCCTCCTGGGTAGCTTTGGGAACACGTCCCACCACCTCATTAGTGGCCTGAGAAACAGGAGACAGTCCATGCAGACAAGTTGACTGATAGCAGGGGGAAGTCATTACTTGGTATTTCTGCGTGTACATTCATTCATTGATAACCACAAGTTTGTTTTCTATCCTTTACAGGTTTTAAGTTTTATGTGATGAAAGTAGATGAATGGTTTTGCATGGTAAAATCACCCATCACTGCCTTGCCAGAGGCTTATACTGTTGGAAGATATAAAACATGACTTGCTATGCAGATTGGGCTCTGATTCCTTTCACTTTACAAATTAGGCTATTAGAAATTGGCAAATCAAGACTAATTTTCTCCTCTCCAATGTTCACAAGTTACTACTATAAAGCTACACTGGTTATTAGCAGCCGGCTTTTAGTATAGATCTTGCTACTGCAGCCTCTGTTCGGGTTGGGTATCGTTCATCTAAGAATACTTACAGGGTTGTGAATGTCAAGCCAGTCAGACGTGTTGGACTCGACAAACTTTCCATCAATGAACAGCTTGGTGGCGGGCTAGAGGATCACGGAAGCATATGATTAAATCCCTTCCCTGCTTGGTGACATCATTTTAAATTCACTGAGGACATCTATCCATCACCACAACATATACAGTGACTCATTAACAGCATTCCTTTTAGATCTCTTCACTTTCTCTTCACTCTCTGTACACTGAGTTTTGTTATTGGTCAAAATCGGCTATATAGCTTCTTTTCTTGTTTCCTTCTGATTGTATTATATTATTATAAATTGAATAACTTTGGGTGTTGGACTGTTGGTTGGACAAAAAAAAAAAAAAAAATCTGACAATGTTAACTTGGGCTCTGAGAAACTATGATGGACATATTCTCACTATATTTTGACATTTTATAGATTAAATGATTAATCAAGAAAATAATTAGGCAGATTAACTTATAATGAAATGCTTGATTTTTGTGTGCGCTGCTGATGTTCATTATTGTCCCCAATGAGATCTACAGGGGAAATGAAAGAGCTTAATTCTTTGTAACAACGTTTTTGTTCTCTCTTTATGGGGATTTGCCAGTGGCTTTCTCAATTCACAGTTTGATGTCTGACAGTACAGCACAGGCAGATGTTGTGTCACCTCCTGTTGGTATAAAAACAGTACAGTATGCTGATTTCTTGTGCAATAACTGCAAAACATTATACAAGGAATGTCAGTGCATTCTATAGACTGTGTCAGTTAGAGTGAAGTATGGAATTGGGACACAGGTAATGAGTATGTATTGCAATGAGTACAAAGTGCACTGAGTGCAATGAGACATTTCTATGTAGACTCTTGATGGTTTTAAACCTCTTCCATGTTACAATGAGTATGCAAGGCTACTGGGAACTTGTGCTTTGAAATAAATACCCCCTTAAATATCCCCTTTTTTAGATGTATGCCTCTACTAAATCCTTACTTGAAGATCTAAATGGAGTTTCTTTGACTTAATGTAGCATTTTTTTGCTCTGACATTCTGAAAATTGTGAAACCTTACACAGAGTGGCCTGCCTCCCTAGATAATTTCTAGTCAGATACATTTGCGATAACAATCAAAATCTGGAGACTTTTTGTGTAGAGCCTGACCGATAAATCAACCTGACCAATATAATGAGCCAATTAGCTTATCGTAGATATATCAATATCAGCAATGTTGGCCAACGAGTAACATGAAATTGTACTAAGAAACACCAAGATATGCAACGTAGTTTTGAAATGGTCTCCTCATTATATGGTTTGTCCAACAGGACGCATTGCAAAGTTAATTTTTCAAAAAATAAAATTGTACATATGTTGCTTCAACCAAACTGAAGGGATTGTTATCATAAATGTTCATGTTAAATAATGTACGTCAACCAATATGCCATTATTGTATTTGTTAAACCTTCAAATATTTATATTGGTATTGGTATTAAAATCAAAAATCCAGTGTCAGTTGGGCTATAATCTTAAAGGAGATGCTTCATTGCGAGTTTCTGAGCCCGACAGAGCCTGGCAGAATATTTATTCATTTCTGAGTTATGAAAGCTGTTGAGTGCAAGCTCTTACCACTGAGGAGGAGTAACACATGCGACCCAGCTCAACAGGGGCCTGCAAAAAATAAAACACCAGAGCATTAGTTGACTTCAATTCATATTAAACTCATTGCCTAATGAATAAGAGCAAAGCCTGGTTGCTCCATTGACTTGTCTCTCCTGTTCACGTGATGCAAATAACACCTGCACTTAGGTGCCCAGCTTACATTGCCACATACTTCTTAAATGCTTGCAAAGAAGAGGAGTCGGCTGTGTGCACCGTGTGTGTTAGGCAACGATTTTGTTGGCTAGCAGCGCAGGTTGTTAGCTATTTTTTGAGCTGCATAAGCGTTAAACCAAAGCAGCTCTTCTGAAAAGGTGTGCGGGAATTTGCTTTACCTTCTTATTTAATAGGGTCCGCAGGAGAATTGCTGCCATTGTGGTGAGTCAGGTTTCTTTTTTCCTGCTCCGAAGCCCTTCGACCGACCCGCAGGACACTGGCGTGCAAAAAGAAGTTCAGTTTGCAAAAGTGTTGCGTAGGATAAAATGCTGCGGCTTGAAACGATCTACAAACAACCATCAGTGTGAAGGTCAGTGCTCGGCACAGGCGTGTGTGATTTGTTCATCAGCGAATGCTGCGTCTGGCTGCATTCGCTATTCCGTGCAGTGTGGGCGGGACAGACCCAATTTAAAAGCCAATCATTTGCGCAGTAAGCCAGCCGCCCTAAATTATAAGAAGCTGATTGGCTGTTCCTATAAACAAAGATTTTAGTCTTTTCCGTTACTTGACTGAACTTGAAAATTCTTCTTTGGCAACTTCGTTGTCAAAAAGTTTTCAAGTTGCCTTAACAAAGCCCGACGCTTCCCACCGACACAACATTTTTAATATAGATTTTATCAATCACTAAAATTCGCTTCAGTTGGTGAAGGAAACACTTATTAACACCTAGTGGCAGGTAACAGTTTCCATGGCAACATGTTTACAGGCAACATGGACTTCCTACAGTGGAGTTGTCATGATGTTGCAAGATGGATCGAGTCTTTAGGGTTTCCTCGATACAATGTAGGTTAACATGCACCTGACTAAACCGAGATAACATTAACCATCGTAGGTTAAGTGCCTTTCAGCCTCCAAGATAATTTGTCACTTCTCAAAGCTCTGACCATATCGTTTATTTCTGTCGCAAACCTGTTTCACGGACAATCTCATCACCGGAAGAAAGCTCATTTATGTAAATTGTATCTACTTGCCAAGACTTGGGGTCACTGATTTTAAAGACATGCAGGTATTACGAAGAATATAGAGCTTTTTGATTCTAATCTTTAGAAAACATTATGTTATTATGGAGGTTTGTTTTCATAGCAAGGCT
Organism: Xiphias gladius; assembly: GCF_016859285.1. NCBI lineage: Eukaryota > Metazoa > Chordata > Actinopteri > Istiophoriformes > Xiphiidae > Xiphias > Xiphias gladius. The sequence goes on from NC_053403.1 coordinate 17,052,989, forward strand.
CACACAATGTTCAGGGAAGCTTCAACAGGCCGAGTAGCACCAAGATAACTAAGACACTGTTAAAATGACTGTAACCTACTCTCACCATCTGGTGCCGAAACATTGTTTTTTCTGATGAGTTTTTCTTTATTTATTTTATTCAAATAAGTAATTATCAAAATTCACCAAGTAAAAATACCAAGCATTTATTGCAACTTTTGGTATGGCCATTTTTGCTTTATTTGACTATCCATAGGCTAAATTAATAGATTGATTGGAAAAAAACCATAGGAGGACTAACCTATAGTAGAAATAATTGTAGTTCTATCCTGACCTGTATTCCAAATGTCTCTTCAGTAAGCTTTAAGTGGACTGTAAACACCAGAAAACTGGTGTCTAGTCTGTGACAACCATCTATATAACCAGCATATACCATCTAGCACTTGTACACTTTTCCTTACACAGGTATGATATCCAATTAAAGTTTTTTGTTGAAATTGAGCATCAATGCCAGCAAGCACCTCAGATCACCTGGATCACATATATGCTGTTTACAGTTAAAGTGTTTCTTTTCCCTAATGCTTTCAGGTCTGCTTTATTGTAAATATGTAGAACTTTAAAAAAAAAACTAAAAAATTTGTCTCTCATGGTGAGTGTAAACTGATAATGAAGGATCTCTCAAGATTTGTCTGTCAAGTCAAGATTTCATATTCGTTTAGCCTGTATGTCCTTATTTGTCTTTTGGGGTTGTAACCCTGTAACCTTTCTATCCATAATGCCAGAGTCTTGGTGAGATCTCCTTTAAAGACTAGACACTGTCACTCTCAGTGGGACTACCTTATTAAATAAAGGTTCGGTATCATAAACATATACTTTATCAAAGGACTCAACTCTGCTGTGCGTCCTGCAGGTCATCTCTGCTTGTGTCTGTGAGCTGCTGGGAATCATGGAGACCCTGTGGAGTCGCAGCATTGCTGACCCTCGGCGGGACAGCATGGGCCTGTTCTTGGAGAAAAAGAGCAGGACAGGTGAAGAGGCGGACAGCCTCACCTACCAGGAGTTCATGGATGACATGGGTCAGTGAGAGACAGCCCGACATGAATCACAACAGTAAAGGAGCACCGTAAAAACCAAGACATGTCAGTGTTATTCCATATCACCAACTGTCAGCTCATGACAACTCCGATGAGACACTCACAGAAGCTCACAGTGAGGCCTTGACATTAACACTTCCCACCTCAAAAATGCTTGTATGTCATTGTTGTTGTTGTTGGTTGCTGGTAAAATCCGTTTTTACTAGGGTTTTTTGCAGGTTGCCAGTACGTCTTCGGTCTGAAAATCACTTCTGAAATGAATGGCTGAAAATCTACTGACTAATGGGCCTGGACCTCACAAAGAGAGATGAAACATGAAAGACTTTGTCATACATGTATCAATGACTTCTTGTTCTGGATAGCTATGAATGCTTAAACCATTTAGGCTATTCCTATTGATCTCACGTGGATCTGTTGTAACTGGATGGAGGTATTGATCTGGAGTAGAAATCCTCAGGGTAATTCTCTGGATGACAACAAACACCTATTTTCAAAGTGTCAGGAGGCTACAGCAGCAGTCTTGGTGAGATCTCCTTTAAAGACTAGACACTGTCACTCTCAGTGGGACTACCTTATTAAATAAAGGTTCGGTATCATAAACATATACTTTATCAAAGGACTCAACTCTGCTGTGCGTCCTGCAGGTCATCTCTGCTTGTGTACGCGAGCTGCTGGGAATCATGGAGACCCTGTGGAGTCGCAGCATTGCTGACCCTCGGCGGGACAGCATGGGCCTGTTCTTGGAGAAAAAGAGCAGGACAGGTGAAGAGGCGGACAGCCTCACCTACCAGGAGTTCATGGATGACATGGGTCAGTGAGAGACAGCCCGACATGAATCACAACAGTAAAGGAGCACCGTAAAAACCAAGACATGTCAGTGTTATTCCATATCACCAACTGTCAGCTCATGACAACTCCGATGAGACACTCACAGAAGCTCACAGTGAGGCCTTGACATTAACACTTCCCACCACAAAAATGCTTGTATGTCATTGTTGTTGTTGTTGTTGGGCTGGTAAAATCCGTTTTTTACTAGGGTTTTTTGCAGGTTGCCAGTACGTCTTCGGTCTGAAAATCACTTCTGAAATGAATGGCTGAAAATCTACTGACTAATGGGCCTGGACCTCACAAAGAGAGATGAAACATGAAAGACTTTGTCATACATGTATCAATGACTTCTTGTTCTGGATAGCTATGAATGCTTAAACCATTTAGGCTATTCCTATTGATCTCACGTGGATCTGTTGTAACTGGATGGAGGTATTGATCTGGAGTAGAAATCCTCAGGGTAATTCTCTGGATGACAACAAACACCTATTTTCAAAGTGCCAGGAGGCTACAGCAGCAGTATTGGTGAGATCTCCTTTGAAGACTAGACACGGTTACTCTCAGTGGGACTGCCTTATTAAATAAAGGTTCGATATCATAAACATATACTTTCTCAAAGGACTCAACTCTGCTGTGCGTCCTGCATTGTTCTTGGGAATAAAAAAACCCTGACTCTGCGAGTCCAAGGAGACTACTGCGCCACTGTACTTTAATAGACTTATGCACATATAGACTACTTTGCCAACTTGCACAAAAGGCCATAGGATCATTGCATCAGATAGCGATGGGTGGAGTGCCAAGCAGACCCACAGGGAGCCAGGTCTTTCAGTTTCAGCCAACTCATCACTTTCTTGCTGATAACCTATGTGATACATGCAGGAATATTCAGATACAATCTGCTCCAACCAGACCAGATGTACTGTACTGCAAAAGTTTTTATCTAAAGTAATGGGTTGATTTTCAAAAAGAGTCTTGTTTAGACCTATATTGGATATTTCCTGGCTCATTTTTCATCTCTTCTACGTTTTAGTCTGATAAACATTTCTGTGATCTTTTTGTAAATTTCATTTAGCCTAATTCTTAGAGAATATTATACGCCTGCTGCATTTTCGTGCATTAGAGTTCAATCTACATGAATAAATTATGATGCCTGCCTGTGAGATAGGCTGGGAGGCACTGCATCTGTCTATGCACACAAATGGTCTCTGTGCAGCTCGGAGCGCACCAATTACCATTCCGAGCACAGCACCGCTGGTCAGAAATGGAGCTGGGTCGGTGGATGACAGTCGTCAGGGGGCAGAAGGGGGGCTATATTATGGCAGCAACCTTTCAGTCAATCTGGATTAACTCGCGCTGAGCCCTGCGTCGCCAGCAAAACCCCGTGAAAGCGATACGAACATCTGGCTGGATTCAGCGCCGCACCAGTCACTCGCAGCGCTGTAGATATTAAAACAGCTCCTCGCTATAGAGGCGTTTTCTCTTCTGGAGGTGCATGCAGGCGGGTGCGCAGCAGAGGCGATCCCGCACAGCTGCAGCCTTAAAGCCACACCGGGACCCTTCAAGTTGCGTTTACCAGTATTTTTTTCCACGAAAGGGGGAATCTGAGTCACATTTCTCCGATTTGAGGGGATCGCAGGGGAATCGTCCTTTATCTGCTGGTCATGGATTTCTTGAAGGGCATCGCCGGTTTCGCAGGCCGTCACATGTTATAGGAGCCAAGACGCATGTTTCGGGACACCTGAATTATCTCCAAGAGACATCGTCGGTCCCATTTTAGACAAGCCACTCTCAGTATGCCATCAGCCCTCCTGGGAGGAAATAAGCTCAAACCCACCCTCCTTTGACTTGGCTTGATGTTTCGCCTGCAGGGTAAGTTCACTGTTTTATAGGTTGCATTTGGTGCGAATTTTAGCCTCTGAACTCTTTTGGGGAACTGTGTTTCAAGAGGCGCAATTAATGACTTGAAGTAGTTCTCTCAGGACCCATTTGAAAGGGTTCAGATTTTCCCTTGTGACAGGGGTTGTAGCTGTAACCCACGAGCCCAGGACCTGCACCGCAAGGTCAAAAAAAATCTCATTTGCCAAGGATCCCCTTCGGATAGCAATTTTATTTTTTACTATCCACTTGGCTGCATTCTGGGCAGTTTTTTTTTTTTCTCCTACAGGTGAAACAGAGAATCATGCCTTATGTGCCCATTATTCAGCCCGCTCTCGGATACGTGCAGGATAAGACTGAATTCAGATGTGAGATGTGTCTGTGTTTTATTGTGTATTTCGATCAGCACAGAGGATCCGGTGATAGGCTATCTGATGGTCTTGTACCGTGGTTAACCCTGGCTGATAAGCAAATTATACATCAGTCTTTAAGCTGTGATAAAGCCTAAATTAGCCTAAGTTACACAATTGATAATAAGATAAGTGTGTGGGCAGGGGACCATGTTGCAATGAGAGACGAAGACGTGTGAGAATGTGATCCTAGCGATTTTTATAAAGGATGACTTTTAATGGTTTGTCTTATGTCGGGTTTTAGTTATCACATATCTTATTATTCATGAGTGCCTGAGGCACCATTGTAACTGCTACACCAGTGAAACCAGGCTCACGCCTCATTTTGCTCCTTGTATTTGCTTTTACTGCTATGTTAATGCACTCAGTGATGTAGCTTATACACTGCTACCTTTCACTGATAGCAGAGAAATGATATGTGGTTCCTCAGCACCGAGGCCGTTCTGCAGACCAGCTCCACATTCACTGACCCAAATTTCTACTCACCAAAAAATAAGCTTTTGTTTTTGTTGAGGACGTGTTTTTCATTAAGATCTGAAACACTGAGAGTATTTGACATTTGCAGAAACTTGCATGTACACACACACCTGGCCCACATGTTGTGTGTATGTGTGCGCCTATTGTAAGAGAACAGCTTTTTGATTACACAACACAATACGGGGAGAGAAGATTATACATTATTTAGCTATTTCCTAGCTGTGTGAGATAGAAAGCATGAGCTTCGTTGAAAGAGGGAAAATGAGCCAATAGGTACTCTGATCAAGGATTTCATTTTGGCTGTTCTTTTTTCCCCTCATTCATACAGTAACATGAAAAAAGCCCTTGCAATTGAGGCATAGTGTTATAACAAAGAGAGGCAGGGATTTTGCTTTTTCTTACACTTCCTATACCTGAAGTTGCACTTGGGAGCTGGACGATTTGAAAATCTACAGACCTGCTGGCCCGTACTGTGGTGAATATTGATTTGAAGAGGCCATAATGATATTCAGAGGTGATGTTCAAGGATTCTGCATTCCTGTTTCCGATGAAAAATCCCAGGTCATAAGCCCCTAACATCGGGGCACGTCACAACAGTGCAAGAATTAAGATCCAAAGCCAGTGATCAGCATTTAAACTTGTCTCCTGCTCCAGTAAAAGACAGCAGCCACTAAAATATATAGTGTTTCCTGTTTGTTTGTTTGTTTGTTTGTTTGTTTGTTTGTTTGTTTGTTTGTTTGTTTGTTTGTTTGTTTGTTTGTTCGTTTGTTCGTTTGTTCGTTCATTTGACTCATGCTCCAGTCATGAGATATCCAGCATATCAAGGTAGCTCACATTTTTTTGTGATACTATGTGAAGGAAAACCCTTATAATTACAAGGGGGAGTTGTAAATGCTGATGAACAGCACTTCTATTGATGCAGTGTTGTCTGCTTAGTATGCTATCCTCCTGGCACACATGCAGGTACATTTTCAACTACATCAGAATTCTCCATCAAGTCATTTAGGTTTTTATTAGGTGCAACACTGAAAAAGGGTTGATGATTCAGTCATGCTGTCATAAATGGTTCAGTGGGTCTGCTCAGGCCTTCAACAAGGACCTCAATATTTGAGGACCTTTCCTCTATAGAGGACTCTTTGTTCTAAATATTATTAGGATTACATTTCACCAAAAACTGACGTTTTCTGTGTTGCCATGGAGTCAAGGCTGTCACCCAAGAGCTATTGCATTCTAACATTGGCAGACTCTGTAGGAAAAGGGTGGCACAGCACATACCCACATTCACAAACACAGATGTGTTAGCTAGACGGTCCATAATAGCATCAATATTTGGTCAGGATGTTTGGACCCGGGCTACACGAGCATTTACCTGGTAAAATAGAATTTCTACCACCTCAGTCCAAATATGATCCACTTCTCAGCAGATGCTGCAGCTCAATTTGGGTTCATACAGCAGGCAGGCTGAGGACCTATTTCACTGCTTTGTCGATACCGTTTTACCATCGTGTTGCAGCATCAGTTTACCTCCTTGACACAAAAGAGCTTATTTTTGGCTGTAGCATACATCCGGCTGCCTTTCCCTGAGCAACCCTGGTGAGACGCTGCCGAGATGCTGCCATGTGTCGACCTGCGTGGAGGCATACCAAGCAGACTTCATCTCACAGGGCCGCTTTCGCTGATTTCCTGCCCAGTCGTGGATTGCAGAGGCTTTCTAACATGAGCTCCAGCATAAGTTTGGCCATCGGAAAACATATTCCCTATGACATCATTGGCCGGTTGGAATGCCGCATAAGGCTTTTCTTGGCGAATGCTGCCCCAGGGAGACCATAGATATCCTCTCCTACAGTATACTGCTACTGCTGTGCATGCATGTCTGTCTCCATAGCTGGGGGTTGTTGTGTAGTGAGCTACCTCTATTAGGTACAAATCCACCCACTGGTGTGTGTGTGGGTGTGTGCTGTCAGTCTGTTCTGTTCTCTGAGGGCGAAAAGACCTGCTCAGAGGTAGTAAACGAACATTTGATTGACTAAGGAGGGGATTATGGTTAATGCAACAGTAGATTATCTGCTGTCTTGTTTATTTGTGGCCCTCCCAAGTCGTCTCAGAATAATGAACAGCCCAACCTGGAAGATAATGATTTTCTGGGGGTGTGACATTTAAAGATGAAGTACATGATTGATGAATGCATTGATTGATTATCTACTTATTTGTTCATGTACCTCATGACTGCAACCTGTTATGCAAATCTCCATGGAACACCCATAATTAAATGCAAATTAGAGAGACGGCAGCAGATATTTCCTGGCCCATTTCAGTAGCGAGAGACTGTCCTTTCGTCCTCACAGAACAAATTTTGTAGGGATTACCATTGCAACCATTCTCTTCACGTTTGGCTGAGTTTTCAACGGTGAAAAAAGCCCCATCTCCACAGAGTGAATCAATATCACGTCTTCAGCGCCATTCGAGTCTGGAAGTAGCAGGTCCTCTCCGCCTCATTTCACATCCAGAGGCCGCGCCATTCAGAGTCAGAGCAGAAGGTGGTTGCCACACCAACATGAACCTACTCGTGTACACCTCAGCTTTTGTAGACTATACTCTGATACGCATGCACACACACATAAAAGTAGATATTAAACTTTCCACACGGGTACTTGGAAACCACTACACATAGCGTTGCAGCACTGCTTGACACTGAAGTCATCTGCCATCTTAGGAGAGTCATGCCTATTTAATAATGACTCCACATTTCATTTCTCACCAGCTCAGATCTCTGCACCACTGCAACCTAGACTATACTCCAGCAAATGGGGCTCTTTTGTGACTTGGTGAAGTTGTCACATGTAAAACTGGGTTGAAAAGACACTGATTCATTGCTGCATGATCATTAGTATTTCTCAAATGTCACACCTAGCATCCTTCCTCCAATTATATCTTTTCTCCCATTGGTATTATGAGCAATTTTAATGCAACCTCTTTCTTGCCTTCTTGTTGGGCTCTGATACTTTTTACCCACCTGTCAAAATGCAACTTTTGTCAGCGGATGCCAACAGGCTTCCTCAACTCCACTTCTCACGTTAAAAACATGGCCCACATGGCAGCATGTCACTCCCGTCCTGTCTGATGTTTTTTTTACTCTTTCCTCATACTCCAACTGTCAGGGTTATTACGCCGTGAATTGTGTGTCACAGCTCCGGTGCAACAGAGGCTTTTGAAGCATGAAGGCACTCAGTTGGCAGGCTCTTTGCTGAGGCAGGATTTTTATGCAAACTCTCCAAGACACAACATCGACAGTGTAGGCATTACCAGCAAACCACAGAAAGCTATAATCATAAATCAGCCATTCTTTTCTGTATTTAAAGGTTAGCATTTGGATTTTTACTACAGTTGTGGGATTGGATCTCTTGGTTCTGTGTTTGATTGGATTGGTGTTAATTTCTGTGTGCTGTAATGGGACATCCAGAGGGCTGAATATTGCATGTTTAACCAACATGACACTAAATTTCAGTTCTAAATATAATCACAGCTAATGTCACTCTTGCTCTGGAAAATTGTGTGTTACACCTGCAGAGCTGTGATCTGATCTTCACTTTTTATGTTTTATGACATGCTATATCCCTGACAAGGTCTCAGGATTCATCAAATGGATCCCTTTTTATCCCCCATCTCAGTTGTGTCATAAGTAAAAGTAGCAGCAGAGAGAGCAGAGAGAAAATCAATAGCAAGGCATAGCACATCCTCACTGAGGCACTGGGCCCAATCATCCCTTCCACTTGGCGATATGATCCTGGGAGATATCAGTCTAATTCTGATGAGGCCTTGGACTGCCCATCTAGACCTTCATCCCTCTGTACACAAACATAAAAGGACTGGTATTATCATATCAAAAAAGTATGAGCAGGGGAGAAGGGGCTAAAAAGGAAAGCTGTCACAAAAATCATACAAGATTACGATGGATGCTTCAATCTCAAGTCTGCAGGTAACTAATTAGTTTAATGTCCAATTGCAAAGCATTTATTGTTTGTTCAGGCATTGAGTCGCTTAGATTTCTGCTCAGAATTTGGACTCTGTAGTCTTAGCTGTGTGCTGGTAGTGATAGTGTTTCAAATCTAGTGGAAAAGCTTTAACTTTATAGAGCAGAATCCCTTTTTAAAGAGGGATTTTTCATTGCACGATTAATTACCCAGCTGCAAAAGTTACACCTTGATAAAGATGATACAACCCACAATCACAGATTTCATGGTTTGCATTCTTTAAATGTTTTATAAATAGTTTGCCCTTGTCTTTATCGCTCTCTTTGCTTTGATCTTTTTTAGGAGTATTAACCTGACTGAAAAGCCAAATGGAGTCTCTCCTGGTTTATCTTATAGTTCTCGGTGTGGCTGTGAAGGCCCACAAAGTTCAAATCTGCCCGAAACGCTGTGTCTGCCAGATGCTTAACCCCAACCTGGCGACTTTGTGCGATAAAAAGGGCCTGCTGTTTGTGCCCCCAAACATTGACAGGCACACGGTGGAAATGCGTCTTGGGGATAATTTTGTAACCAGCATCAAACGCAAAGATTTCGCAAACATGACTAAGCTGGTAGACCTGACCCTCTCTCGGAACACCATCGGCGCCATCACGCCTCATGCTTTCAGAGACCTAGAGAACCTACGAGCTCTTCACCTCGACAGCAACCGGCTAACCCGCATCACCAATGATACCTTCAGTGGCATGTCCAAGCTGCACCACCTCATCCTCAACAACAACCAGCTCACCCACATCCAGATTGGGGCCTTCAATGACCTCACGGCACTGGAAGAACTGGACTTATCCTACAACAACTTGGAAAGCGCCCCATGGGTGGCCATTCAGAGGATGTCCAATCTCCACACCCTCAATTTGGACCACAACATGCTCAGCTATATCCCAGAGGGCACCTTCTCTGGGCTGCAGAAGCTCAAAAGGCTGGATGTGACCTCCAACAAGCTCCAGAAGCTTCCTCCTGACCCTATCTTCCAAAGAGCAGGGGTCCTGGCCACCTCTGGAATAATGGGACCTTCATCATTTGCATTGAGCTTTGGAGGGAACCCTCTGAGGTGTAACTGTGAGCTACTTTGGCTGCGGAGGTTACGGAGGGAGGATGATCTTGAGACCTGTGCTTCACCACAACACCTTGCTGGACGCTATTTCTGGACAGTTTCAGAGGAAGAGTTCCTCTGTGAGCCTCCTCTCATCACCAGGCACTCTCAGGTATAACCTCTGAATCGAACTGTGCACTGTTAAGACTTAAGACATAAGACTTGCTGCTGTTACACTCTCTGAGCCAGACATTGGATTCTGCCTCGGTTAATCCAAAATGGTACTTTGTGCTTTCTTTGACTGTCACACAAAATATTAGCTTTGTCAGCCAGAGGAGTTTTACAAGACTTGTGGGACTCATCTGGGCCACACAGCTAACTGAATATTGTGAAATATCTAGGACTTACTCAAAAAATGTAATCAAACTGTGGCCTGTGGAGAGTTTTTAGAGAAGTTCCTTAGCACGATTTTCAGTTATCATTTTAATAAAGCTATTTGCAGGTTTATGATGGATCCATGGAGAAACTCTTATTACATGGCAAAAGCTTACAGTGATTTAGCCCTTGATTCATGCATTCACACAAAATTATCTGATCAAATCTTTGCGAAATAACTACAGCTATATCATGTCATTTACATTGAGCAGACCTCTTTTGCATAATTGCAGGGATAATTATCTTTGTCTTGGACTCATACGCACTGAAATGTGTAATGCTAATTCAATACTGTGACAATGGGAATAAGCAAATAAAGCTTTAAAACACAATATTATCAATAAAACCATTAATTATAACATGTTAGTTATTCTGACTGTCTTGGTAGAGCCAAAGGATTATGTCCAAAATTGTCCAAAGTTTTTCAGTTTTAGGATGTAGTGCATTATTCTAATCAGTGTGTGTGTGTGTGTGTGTGTGTGTGTGTGTGTGTGTGTGTGTGTGTGTGTGTGTGTGTGTGTGTGTGTGTGTGTGTGTGTGTGTGTGTGTTTAAAATATGCTGAAGTCCTCCCACTAACTGCGTTGCCTCCCTTTGCCTCAGGAGCTGCGAGCTTTGGAGGGTCAGAGTGTGAGTCTGCGCTGTAAGGCCAGGGGCGACCCTGACCCCATTATCCACTGGATCGCCCCTGATGGACGCCTTATGTCCAACTCCTCGAGGGCCATGGTCCACACAGACGGCACATTGGACATCCTCATCAGCACTGTCAAGGACTCTGGTCTGTTTACACCCCCGGTGGCTGTGCTTGTGTTATTGACTGAACAAAATTAGTTGTTTGCTTGTGTACGCAGAAGCCTAAGGACTGAAGTATTTGTCTGCACCAGGTGATAAAGTTTAGCCTTTGGAAGAGTGTTGGATCACACAATGATTAAAGTCACAGTGGCATGAAAAGTGACCTTTTCACCTTGATGACTGACCTTTATGATTTAGTGGTTAAATCATCACATTCTTGAAAAATTCCACCTAGAAGAAACTGTTCAACATTTTAGGAAATACACTTATTTGCTGTCTTGTCAATAGTTTGGTGAGAGGATCGATTTCATTCTCATTTCTGAAGTTAAAATATAAAGCTGGATCCAGCAGCTGATTAGCTTAGCTTAGCATAAAGAAAATGGGGGAAAAAAGCTCTGTCCTAATTGCAGAGATGACACATTATGGTTTTTGCAGCAGGTTATATGGCAGACAATTTCTTTGGCCTGGAGCAGTGACTTCCTGGAGTCTCTGCTGGTTGACTGGCAACCTAACGATGATGACAATCATCCAGGAAGTCACTGCACCTGGCCAAGAAATAGTCAGTCAGATAACTTCCTGTAAAACCAGATGTTCCCATTTTTACACTTCACTTTTTTATGGATTAAACAAATGAGAAATAGTATGTTAATTAACATGTTAATTAGAGGTTAATTAGGCTTTTGAGGTCCTGGTAGGCAGAGTTTGTTACTTTTGGACAAAGTCAGGCTAGCTGTTTCCCTCTCTTTCCAATCTTTATGCTAAGCTAAGCTAACTGACTACTGACTGTAGTCTTAGTATGTGTTCAGTGAGAATGCAAACTAAATTTAGAGGAAGTGCAAATGCAAACAAAGTCAAAGGAAAGACACATTTAGACACAAAGTCTCCCAGGGTATTGTGAACCAATGTGAAGACACGTCTGTGTGATCTGAAAATGTTTCAGCTTGAGCGAAAATTTGCGTTTATCCTGGGGCTGTATGAGTCTGATTCATAAACATACAGAGATTAGTGAGAAAAAGGAGAGACTGGAGGGACACAACAGAAAGAACTGGAGTTTCTGGTAAGTTCTGAGTTCGGTCAGGGGCTGAGGTGAACACAAAAACACACACACAAACACATTCCCACAGACAGGGTTGGTACGTCCTTTGCCTACTAGCTTACAGTTGGTCCACTGGCTGTTTGGGTGATATAAACACAAACGACCCAGCGGTGAAATACAGGCAAATGATGCAAGGCAAAAACACATTACATTTTCTGTCTGAACACTTTTACTGTATATTAGACACATATCAGCGTGAAATTGATTCTCATCTAACTCTCAGCAAGAAAGCAAATACATATTTTCCGAGATGTTAAACTTTTCCTTAAAAAATGATTAACTGTGATTAAAGTTGTTTTACTCGTAGATTCAATGCTTGTGCTCATAACCATAGTAAATATTAGGTAGAATACTAATTTTATTACTTTTTGCTCCAGGCACCTTCACCTGTGTGGCCTCCAACCCGGCTGGTGAGGCCCAGCAGACGGTGGATCTGGTCATTGCTAAACTCCCTCATATCACCAACAACACAATTGCAGAGCAGGAGCCTGACCCCGGATCATCAGATATCGCCACAGTGACCAAGACAGGGGCAGAGGCAGGAGGGGTGCCTCTGGGGAATGCGAAGACAAACCAGGAGAAAAAAGTAGTAATTGCTGAGGCCACATCTACCTCAGCCCTGGTCAAGTTTAACTTCCAGAGGAGTATTCCTGGAATCCGCATGTTCCAGATCCAATATAATGGAACATATGATGATTCGCTGGTATACCGGTAAACAGATATTACTTGACCTGGATTAATACAAAGTATGAAATCTTAAATTGAAAAAATAAAAGCTCCTTTTCCTTAAACACTGTTTAAATAACGCAATTCAATTTAGTAAACAAACTTTAAATCTGAATCTGAATGTATGCAAATAACCTTAAGCCGACTGGACTCATTCCAATCTCTTGACCCTTGTTTTACCTTTTTAGTCTACTTTGAATGCTTAAATCCCTTTGGAACTGGACCTGGCTGTCGACATGATTATTTGTGGTGTCTATTAATCCTATCAGGAAGACAGACTAATGCACTGTATCTGACTTCTCATTCTTCAACTCATAATCCCCCGTCGCCGGAGTGTATCATTAACTATGTGCAAAACCTTGATAATGCTTGATCAACAAAATCAAAACAGAATGTCAGCACTAAACTGCGGACTGATAGGAAGATGAAAGAGTAGTCAGTCGGTGTTGTACAAAAAGAGGCTTCGCAACTGCCCATTTGAGAAACTGGCGTACATAGCATTCTTTCATCTTTCATTTTCACTCCATATTTAGTGCTAATCACTGTGAAATGATAGGATCGTCGCACAGACCCTTTTTTTCCAAATGAATTTCAAAGTCAAAAGCAGATATGGTGTTCGACAGTGGCTACAGAATTCGGAAGACATTAGGGAGTTGAGCCTATAACCCTGATGTTGTGAACAAACTAAGGCATTCTGCGTCCCCCGCTACTGAAAGCAACCTTTTATCAGTAAAGTCGCTGAGAGAATAAATCAAATGTCACAAAAGATTACGCCTAGACAGATCTTAGATAGCCCCTTGTGAGATAAATGATTGTCATGTCATTTTATACCTACAAAACAATAAAATGGATAATCTGATTTGCTCCTGTCTCCTTTCATTAAATTTTTTCTAATCTATGTCAGAACTCAAAAAGCTTTTTTTTCTTTTACAGAATGATACCCCCGACCAGTAAGAACATCTTGGTAAACAACCTGGCGGCTGGTACGCACTATGACCTTTGTGTGCTAGCCATCTACGATGACCAGGTAACCTCGCTGACTGCCACCAGGGTGATAGGCTGTGTCCACTTCACCACAGAGCCACAGTACCTGAGATGCCATTTCATGCAGTCCCAGTTTCTTGGCGGCACCATTGTAGTTATCATTGGAGGGATTATTGTGGCCTCAGTTCTTGCTTTTATCATCTTCCTCATTGTGCGATACCGGGTGTGTAACCAAGGAGATGCAGATAAGGTCAGTTTTTCACATTTCTTTCTGTTTTTTTCTTTTTATGTTCATTATCTCTGTTGATATTGAAACAGAGGTGTCTTAAAGAATTGCTTTCATCCCCCTCTCTCTTCCCATGCTTGTGTCCTGTCTCGTCAGGCTCTGGAGATGGGGGATATTCGGTCACTGAGCAGTGATGGACAGCTACAGGGCTGTGGGATTCCAAAGTCCCTCTCCAAGCAGGTTCTACGTCCAGAAAAGAATGACAAGGACTGCCTCAGAGTTGCCTTGCCGCCCCCAGAGGCAGCCAAACAGCGACCACCTGTTGTTGTAGCCACCACCAAACCCTCTGTCCCTGACTGCACTGTCTCTACCTCTGCTGCCAGCCACAGCTGGCACCCGGCCTCCCCAGGTGCTCTGAGACCCAAACGTTCCAGTGCTCCACCAAAAGCCTCAGAGGCTCGCCGAGCTGAAGCTCAGGCAGATGTTGAGCTCGATAACATGAACCGCAATAACTCATCAGAGGTTAAAATGACAACCACCGTCGCTCTGGCTGTTCCTGGCCAGCCCACCAAATGGACTGCTGTTCCCAGGGGTTTACGGCCCCAGCAGGTCCCCAGACATTACATGACTGTGCCTACAGGGGGCGTGAGGGTGAACCGCAGGCACTCCCTTAACGCAGACTCATATAGGGAGCGCTGCTACGTGGCCTACGCCAAAACTGGAGCCAGTCTGCGCTCCAAACGCAGCCTGTCGATGAGCGGAGAGCTGCCGCAGCTCGAGAGCACAACAAACATTCACCGGGCCAGGGACAAGCTCTCCAGGTCTGAGTGGCTTCTGGAGAGCACTTTATGATTTGGAGTTTATGACCTGCATTCTGTCGTTTTCTTGGATTGGATTTGTGGCCCGCTGTGGAACAGACAGGGATTTTATGCCTTGTTTTCGGCTTTTATGCTCTCTATTGAGGGACCTGAAGGTTTTTCTCATATATTTGGGGGCAAGGCAGACATTGGGGGAAATGTTCAACATTTGTTTTCTACCTTATAACTTATCACAGTCTTCTTTATAGCGACATTTGATCAAACTTTGATGAAAGGCAGAACAATGTATAAAACAACTTCATGTACAAAAATTTTTAGTTGTGTGAGATACTGTATATCTCCATACAACCATAAGTGTTCATGTGGCAATGAATGCAGTAACCTCGGTATACTGTATTATAACGAAGAAAGAAACATGCAGGGGGGTGGGGTTATTCTTATCGCAGTCTCATTGCCTGTTACTTAAAGTGATACAATCTCTCCAGACTTTGAACATGATTCTTGTCTCCAGCTCTACAGACAGATGCTGACATGTCTTAATTACCTTGGCGTCGGTTTGGAGAGATTACGAATGTGCTTTACATCTTAGAGATGTTGGAACAGAATGTAGTAGACAGACAGCGCTCCATCTTTTCATCACCGACACTCCCAGACACAGCACAATGCAGCATTTTTGTGGCACAAGTCGACTCAGCCTAATACTGCCCTCCGGTTTGAATCGATACATTTTTATCACATAATTACATAAAGACTCGACTCTGATAGGATTCCTGTCATGACCGATTGAACCAACACCAACAGAATGACAGGTGCGGGAAGTAATCGGATGTTACATGTGGATGAGATCCAGAGGAAAGGTTCATTTCCACATGTTTTACTTACAGACGTTGTCGTGTCACGCCGGGGACAACCATTGTAAATGAACTTGCCGATGTAAGAGAAACGATAATCACAGGTAGGCCTATGGGAGGACGCCAGCTCTTGATTTTGCTGTTGTTTCTGTTTGATGTTTACCAGTATAAATAAACCAGTGATAAAAGGGACACACTCAGATTTATCTTATTTTCAGCTTGCCGTGTGAATTCCCCCAACTTTTCCCACAGCATCGGGAGCAGTGGCAGCCCTCTCTGTGCTGTACAGTTGTCTTTAGATCAAAACAATAGCTGCACCCCTTACGTTCAGCATGCTCCGCCAGCCAAAGTGGTAATGAAATCGGGCTGTCAGGAGTCTTGCAGCAACGTAATTCCCCTTTCTCTGCGAGCGGTGGACCTCTGACAGATCCCTGCCCCGAGACCTTGTGTCTGTTCAAAGAGAGGAGGGAAGCAGGTGATGAAACGAGGCCCCGCCAGTTCACCGTCGACGCCTCTCGCCTGCGCATCTCCGCACTCGCCTGTGCAGCCGCTGCGGAAACCTGCCGCAGGATGGGTCACACGCCATCGGGGGCCCATGCAAGACTAATTCTACAGTTACAGTAACGTTTCCCTGATAGCAGGACTCACGTGAAGTGCATTATCTGCTGGGGTGCGAGCTCTGACTGTATTCTGGTGGTCGGACGCTGCCATGGTGATTTTTATATGCATGCACCGGTATGCTTCTCACAGCATTAAACCGAAATAGGGCATGTTGGGTAGAAATACAACGTTATGCAGGGGAAACTTGTTAAAATGAGCTGCTCACTGGGTACGCAAGACAAAATAATCGCTGTCACCCAAAAAAGGCTGGATTCGTGCACTTCCTGCTCATTGTGGGTAATTAAAATGCCGGAGAGCTTGGTCTTGAACCTTGGTTCAGTCTTTGGGGAGAGCCAGAGGTGTATGTGAATAATAGATGCATTTCTGGAGAGAGGGAGACAGAGAACGAGGGGAGGAGAGGACGCGAAGCGGACGGGAGTAGATGGAAGATTTTGTGAAACAAGTACGGCGAGGAGGTTGGGAGGCAGAGAGGCAGTAGTGAGGATGAAGAAACACTGAAGAGGAAGCAAGGAGGTGTAGAGAAGAGAGCGAGACAGTTGTGAGAGGGAGAAATAGAGACGAGAGGAAGAGGGCGCGGGGAGCTGAGCGTAAGAGGGAATGTAGAGTGAAACAGAACGAGGAGTGCAGGAGACGGAGAAAAGAGCATCCTTTGTAAGGCAGCCGTGCACCCCCTGGCTCCTCCGTAGTGAGTGCACCTTCACGGGAGCGGAGTGTGGGTGTTAGCACCTCTGCTGGAGGTACGGCAACGAGCAGAGCGGAGTGAGCGCTGCGGACAGATCCGAACCACGCGCTCCCCTTCAAAACAGCGCGCGAGCCTGACCCGTTTTTCAAACACCCCAAATCGCTTCCTTAACATCGTCTGACACCCCACCCCCAACTAACCAGCAACCCACTGGCCCACTTCTCATTCTGACCTGCCTTCGACAAACTGACATAGCCAGTCCCCTTCAGTCTATGCTGCTCAAATGCCACCAGGATCAGAGTGATCGTCGTGACATTTTGATGATCTTTTCCCCAACTCCTCTCAATGGTAGCGTCAATTTTCT
This sequence comes from Xiphias gladius, assembly GCF_016859285.1. Lineage (NCBI taxonomy): Eukaryota > Metazoa > Chordata > Actinopteri > Istiophoriformes > Xiphiidae > Xiphias > Xiphias gladius. The sequence goes on from NC_053403.1 coordinate 17,070,303, forward strand.
GCCGATTAAATTCATCTTCTGCTGCCACTGCTAATGGGCTATTCGTTCCTTTGTATGAGTCTCAGTTGCTTCTGACAGGACGAGACTCTTTAAGGAGCCCTTGAACCAACAAGCCCTCCGATGCCACAATGGCCTTCTTTTAATGGCTATCACGATGCGTGGAATATGACATTATGGCACTGATGTGCCCAATTTGTGGTCAGTTGTTTTATTTAAAGAGATCGTCGCGCCCAATTCAACAAACGGAAGAGCCCATTATGATCACAGTTAGAGGGGAGTAATTGGACTGCTTAATCGAAGAAGAGTGAAGTCCTTCAACAAGTGTGTTACTACCTTTTGCTCTCCATGCTGCGGCTCAGTGTTTCATTATCTCCACACAGCAGGCAGCCTTAGTTAGAGTCACACATGAGACTACATTGTTTCCCTTGCAAGCATAATCCCTGAGAGTACATGTACAGAGAGCCCCGGGCCGGATACGAATGCTACCAAAACACCATTGATATCCCTCTCAAGGGGGATCACACAGAGGGGGAGGTGGTACAGTGTAAAAATATGCACAGGCAATTGCAAAGATTATGCATTATTGAGAGGAGTAAATGGGTCCAGGATGAACATCATGGCTCATTAATGGTGAATGTGATCACTGTTTCTGGGAAAACAGCAGTCTGTGCAAGGGGGGAGATAATTGAAATGGTCAAATCTAAACTAAAGACTTCCTTGTTTACGCAGCACAAACTGTTACTGTTCAGTCAACCTCATGACTAAAGCTGATAACTAATGCTGCCAAGTGTCCTGTTATGATGTTAATTGGCCACCGTGAAAACTGCTTTACTCCCCGCTTGAGCAGTGTTTTCCTGCACCTGACTTTGCTGGTTCAAGGGGGTTTGGAGATGGGTTGGAGTCGTTCATTTTTTATGACCTCAGCTTTTGAGTCAACTGTGCTTCAGTTAACAACAGGATTTTGACAAGTGAGTGAGCATTTTTGAGATCCCATTAGAAAGTGGAGGAGTCGGCTGAGTGAAGGTCACACACCAGGGGTGCTGACTGAGTGCTTCCAGTGTTTGACACACAGACTTACTAAGTGACACAACATCATCCCACAGCACAGACACCAGATTTGGTTTGACGTGAACCCAGATTATCCTGTTGCCCCCCTGAGGGGTTCCCACGCTGAACAAACAGATGCTTCCTCCTCTTCCTCGTCTCTCCTGCTGCCTCATCTCTTTGAGTTACATATGCTCCAAGGTGACGGACGACAAAGAGGCTGGTTGTAGTTTACACCAGATATACCAGACACCATCAGGAACAATTTTCTGCCTATTTTCCTGATAGTCGCTATCGCTTATAGAAGTGATTTGCTCTCTGTCTGTGCACTGAGCGTCTCCAATGATGGATCTTTCATTGACTTACTGGCGTTAGAGATCACTAAGAGAACAGTGCAGCAGTGAAGCAGATGCACCAGTCAGCTCCCAACTATGTATCAGCTGCTGGTGAAGGGGGGGACAGTTTAAGCCTCTTTAAGGATCCCATTCACAGTGACTTACTAAAAGTGCTTATGCTAATCTTGTTATCGCTTCAGGCTTCTGGTAGGCCTAATGGAGGATAGGAAGCTGTCTGGAGGTCGTGGGCCACATTATTTTTGCTCAGCAATCGCAGAGATGCCAAGTGCTCCCATGTTACTACATGCATGCCTGCATTTCACTTGGCCATTGCTGAATAATTTCTCCATTCTCACACAGAAGTCTGCATTGTTTCATGGCTTCCATAACCAGCTCACACTAGGATTATGCTTTGACTCTGTCTCTGTATACTAATCTTATTTATTGCTCAGAGTGATCTCATCTAAGTGTGCTTGTTAAGTTGAGTCATCAAACCATGGTGTCACATTTAACATGAATTTCACGTTAATTGGCTATATAAAGCATACATGCTAACACACATGGGGATATGGATAGAAAATGACATTTCAGTGGTCCCACAGCTATTGTTTGATCAGTAGTCATCCACTGCAGCTGATGGGACAGAGCCACTGCGGGTAAAATTGAGAATGTCAGGTAACTTTTCATAAACAAGACTTTAAAGGTCTTTTGAACTGGCTCTACATCGTTCACGATGTATGCTGATCAAATCTCTGCACAGCCATACAGTCGCTGATTTGAAATGTAGATGCAATGGCTCAGGTCTTTTGAAAAGAGTTCACCTTTAGTGACCGGGTGGAGCAAAGCGGGGACGTGATGAGGATCCTGAAATGAAGCATTAATCAATTCAAGGTCGATTTGTGATTGACGTCTAGTGGCTGATGGGTGAGTGAAAAGACTGCTACAGGCCATAGTCAGAGACAGAACCACAGCACAGGCCTCACACAATCTGGACCAACAAAATTGCAGCAAAGAAAAAAGAACAGTAAATCACTCTGTGGAGATGTGTTACAAAAACATAACATAAATTCAAAGCTATTGAAACTGAAAAAGACAAGGAATACAGAGTGAATGATCGCAACCTGGCCACTGAGGCTGTGGACACAAACCTGGCAACAAGGAGAAAACAGACCCACAACACTGTCAGTCAGATATTACTCAATGCTACATTGCAGCCCATACAAAGAAATAAGAACCAAGCACTTTACCAAAATAAAACTCAACATAGCTTCAGACTTCAAAGCAGTTTCATTATATTATCCTATGTAGAAGGGCAGTAACTAATTATTTCATTATTGATTACTCCGAACCACTGGTGGAGGGAGTACTGGAGATCCTTTACTTAACTAAAAGTAGCAATACGCTATGTAAAAAGACTCCAGTGAAAGCCCTGCATTCAAAATAGAAGTACCTCAAAATTGTAGTTAAGTACAGTACTTACAAAATAAGTGCACTTAGCTACTTTCCACCACTGAAAAAAGTTGATAACTTGATCAAATTTCTCAAATTTCTCTTTTGTTTTTTTCCAACTAACAGTTGCAATCCCAAAGATGTTAAATTTATAATGATAAAAAACAGAAAAGCGGCAAATCCCCAAATTCGAGAACAACAAACCAGTGAATTTTTGGACTTTTTACATGATAAATGAGTTAAAATAGCTCATTATCAACATAGATGGTGATTAGTATAGTTTAGTGTATATCGTATACGTATTTAGTACAGTAATGTGCACACCCTTTTCTGTCTTTTTTTCTTAAATTTTGAAAAATTATACTTGCACTGTAAATCTTGTACAAGCGGCATTGACAGCAGCATGTTTATTTCCTGCCATGCCAATCAAGCAAACTTGAGTTTGACAGACACAGAAAGAGGATGAGAGAGGAGACAGGTGTACACAGATAGAATGAGACCAAAACTGAGGTAGAGGAAAGAGAGAGAGGCAGTCTATATATAGGTGGAGACAGACTCGTAGAGAAAGAGAGCCGATAAGGGAACCAGAGGTGAGAAAGAGGGTGAGATGAAGAAAGATCAGAGAAACTGCAAGATGAATTACAATCTAAACTATTCTTTACTGTGTCACTTCAGCAAATAAAGACAGAAAAATAACACCGCCTTGACATTTCAAGCATTCAAATATAGGCTTCAGATGTGTAAGGAGTGTTGTACATGGGTTGAAATTCCACTGTAGTGATGCTGACATGAAGGGTGGAGCATTGTACTTCACGTCTGCAGCGGCAGTCCTGGTATTCAGGGGGTATCTCAGCCTCTCTCTCTCTCGCTCTCTCTCACTTACACTCTCTCCTCTGTTACCTTGGCAACATATTTTCTGCATGGAAATAGCATCTCTTTCTGTGCCCCATCGCAAAAAAAAAAAAAAAAAAAGGCACTTCAAGAGATTTATACGTGTCTAGAACAGATTTAAATTCAGAGATCTGACCTACAGATTGGAGGAGTTTAGTTATACTGTTCTGCATGCCTTAACATCAAATTGGTTGTGTGACAGAGCAATGGACGGGTTAAACATAATAATCATTGACAGGCTTTTACTATATGTAACCAACGTATACCTATATAACAGCCCATTTGTACAATTCCGTATTTGCAGAATAGAGTTTACATACCTTTAATTGGTTGAAACACATTTAATTTATGGAGATTTAAAACAAAATACACTGAGTTAATGTTAAATATATCTTGTACAATGTTATGTTTACTCTGGTGGTTGTTTGCCTCAGGATTTATTTACATTTAACGCTATGTGAGTATGAAATTCAGCTCTTGACAAGCAGATCATAAGTGAGAGAAAGATCCTTGCAGGAGTGTTATTAAGAAATGTAATATAAATAATAAAGCACAGAGGGCTGAGGGTTGACCTGTACAGTTTCCGGATTTAGTCTCCACTCACGAATGAAGGGGTTTAGTGCGGCAACAGTGGGTATCTTCCTGCTGAGGCTGCCCGGTATGCTTCAGTGTGACGAACCTTTGTTTGCCTGCCACTAAAGCAACACAGGGAGAGAGAGAGAGAGACAAACTAATGAAAGAAAATCTAGCCATTGAGATTGTAGGTGAGATCACACTTGGCTGCAAATAAGCTAAGACTTGGCTAAAGCAGAGAGAGATAGCGAGAAAGGGAATAACATCCAGGTAAACACGCAGCAGAGGATTAAAAAAAAAAAAGAAAAACACACACAAACACACACACACACGCATGCACGCACACATGCACGCACACACGCACGCACACAGACACACAGACACACACACACACACACACACACACACACACACACACACACACACACACACACACACACACACACACACACACACACAAGTGCCTTGACTCCTGGGAGAGAGAAGCCATAATGAAATAAGCATCTGAAAGAGAGCAGGTGTTGGAGGCTTGACAGACTTCAGCTGCATAACAAGTAGTGCATTTACTCTCCCCTGCCTTTGTCAATCAAAACAACCAATCCCGTGAATAAATGCCCCCTCAGAAAAAAGAAAAAGACAGAGACCCCAAGTGGAAACATGCCTGAATCAGTCTTTACATACTCTGACTCTCTCTTTCACACACACACACACACACACACACACACACACACACACACACACACACACACACACACACACACACACACACACACACACACACACACACACACCAGTCAAAGTTGGTCTCAGACAGAGGAAAAGTGCACCTGGTTTTGAATTTCAAACAGCAGGATTTAGCTGTTTTAAGTCAAAAGCCAATAAGACATCAAGAATGCACTTGAGCAAAATCAATTTATTTCCTGAGCAGAAACACAAAGTAACACAGCACCGCGTTTTTCTTTTCCTCTTTGGATCTTTCTGTGTTACAGACCATGAGGATGGGAGTTCTCATAAAGAAAGACTCAAGAGAATACTATTCAAACTGCACATTTTACCACACACACACACACACACACTCACACACACACACACACACACACACACACACACACACACACACACACACACACACACACACACACACACACACACACACACACACACACTCAGGCCTGACGATATTGCTGTATCCCCCACCTGGGGATCAGCACCATGGACAGCACCGTCTCCAGGTTGTAATCAATACAATTTGATGCCAGTAGGGGGCAGTATGAGCTGGTCCGGGGTCTGCAGCAGGATGACCAGGATCAAACCAAAGAGCAGGATCTTAACAGCACGCTGAGGTAGGCAGTTGTGCTAATCCTGCTTGGCTGAGCAGAAAAAGGAGTGGGCTTATGTGTAAACTCAAAAATTGCAAGTAGAGACCCAAGAAGGAAGGCAAGAAATCCCCCCAAGCGGATGCAGCTTTTACAGAGTCTGTTATTCTGAGTTATATAAATAAATAATAAATGAACGGAGACTGACCCATGGGTTGTCTTTGTAGAGGGTTACATTTGGTTTTTGCATTTGTCTTAAGAAATACATATGCGTGGGAAGACTCAAAGGATGAATTTTGTGATACTGCATGTTTAAGCCCATGTAGTACAAATCACACATACATGACATTACTTCCAAAGCATACCATTGCTTTCCATATTTTTATAAATGTTTTTTTTCCCCTCAGTATCACTTTTGCATAATATTTTGTAAATGGTTCAGGTTTTTTTTTAATGTAAAATTGTTTTTTATGTGAAATTGTTATCTGTAATTAGTAACATTAGCTGTAAAATAAATGTGTTTCCCTCGGAAATACAGATGAGTAGAAGTATAAAGTAAGGTATAAACTGTACTTATGTACGGTACTGAAGTAAATGTATGTACTGTAGTTGCTTTCCACCAATGTAGACATCTTTGTGAATTGTGTGCCAGAAGGTAAACTAGGTAGGCCAGGGACCTTTCTGTGCCCAGGGGCCCATCGTCTCATATGTTTCCCGGCTGTGGTGTGTGCTAAGGGTAGTGGGAATTTCTAAGATCTAAATGGAGACAGCTGGCAGACACAGAGCGCTGCATTCAAAGTGTTGTGGGAAAATAAAAGTCAAATGAAATGGATGTGACGGAAAGGACATGATGGCATTTTGCATTAAAAAAAGTTGCTTTTTGGCAGGATACTGAATTTTTCTGTACCAAGCAAATTAGGAGTGTTAAAGTTGATCTTCATACATGACTGGTGTGAAATGTAATGAAAGGCTTCTTAATGTGGGGAAAAACCCATTAAAAACGCTATGCTATGCTAATGATTGATTAATCTGCCAATTATTTTTCTTAATCAATTTTCTTCTCTACAAAATGTTCAAAATTAGCAGAATAGAATAGAAAAAACGCCCAGTATAATTCCCCAAAGACCAAGGTGATGTCTTTAAATTCCTCAGTTTATCAGTTCAAAGACACCAAGGCATTCACTTTACTATTATATATGACAAAGCTTGACATTTATGAAGCTGGAACCAACGCATTTTTCGGCAACACTTACCGCTATTCTATTCTGATGTACCTTTAGGAGTTTACAGTATATCTAAAATGAACGGTATCACTGGTCAGTCAAAAAGATACACTTAATAACTTACGGTATATTTTGACAGGGTTGGAATGACCCATTTTATTGTGGGCAGTTAAGATACATGGGTGTAAATATCAACAAAGGAAGTTAATGGTTGACATCTGTACATTACATTCTAACAAAGAAATTGATGGTCTCGCAGTCAAATTCAATGTACGCTTCAGATACTTTAACTGAGACAGGCTCTGAGTAAATTTATGTTACTCATTCATCTGTGTAAAGACAGTTCATAGAAAATATAAAGCAACTCATGGCTAAAAGTTTAATTGGTTAACACTTTAAATCACACCTCTATCTATGTCTACGTAATTTTAATACAGCCATACAATACAAGTATACAAGGTTATTTTGTGGTTAGAGAAAAATACAACCAAAGAGGGTATGGAAATGCAAACATACAGCTGTTTTTAAACTTCTCATACAAGTGAAACAGGTCACACAAGGCTGAGGCCTTTTGAATCATAGGTACGATCTCATAATGCAGGATGAAGAAAGAAAAGAAAAAAAAGAAAAAAATCACAATTTTACTAAACATAGCCTGAGTCAAGTGTACAATATGCACACTTGAGGAAAATAAAAGCTATGTGAGAAAATAAAAATACTAATAGATTGCTGCTTCTCTTCTCACTCTGGTAAAAATAAGTCTCTGATGTGTGTCCATGGGTTCCATCTTCTGGCAGCTGAATGCCACTGGAGAAACAATGGGACTGTGTTGGCTGGGGCTTTGGGGAACAGTCACTGTGTTCCTCATCCAATATGACAGCAGAAGAAAGGGGACGCAGGAAAACTAGCAGAATCTCAGTGTTGTTAAAGTCTTTTAATCTGTCAGATTTTTTTTTATATAAATCAATAAGTCTCAAGCTTTTCATTCCGTCTTCAAAAGAGGTTTAGTGTGAGCCACTAGGATGCTCTTTTTTTTCGTCTGTGTGGCTTGACGCTGGTGGACGGGGTCTCATTGGTTATTTTTGGCTTTGGCGTGTGTGAGAATGTGAGACTTTAGGTTGGTCGACTGGGCGAACTTCTTATTGCAGCCGTCGAAAGGGCAGACATACGGTCGGTCTCCAGTGTGGATCCGCACATGTGTGCGCAGGTTGAAGTCCAGAGAAAACCTTTTCCCGCAGCCTTCAAAGGTACACTAAAAGAAATGAGAGGAACGGGGGAGTTAGTTTTCACATTGACCGTACAGTGTGTGACATCTGACTTTGCTAAACCTCTCCCCCAATCAGCTACTAACTACATTAGTTTGTGGGGTTATGGGTTACATTAAAAAAAAAAACCAAACAAACAAACAAAAATGTTTAAGTACTTCCCTACTTTGTGGAAGCCGGTCCTAGATGCCATCAAAGTGTAGGCTACCGTTAGCGGCCTTGTCTTGCTCTACATCTATTCTGGAAAGTTTACACTCCAGCAGCCTCAGCCAACACTCGCAAAATAACTTTACGTTTTACGTTTAATGTTTCCATCTGACTTGTAATTTAAAGTCAGTAAGGGACATAATTTTTAATCAATTTATGGAGGTGTAATGTTGGCTTTATTAGTCAGCTAGACTACAGCTATTAAACTCTGCCAGCAACAGTCATACTTTCAGCCGGTAGAATCGACTGTTTTTCTACCTCTGGCCTATTATTTCAAAAACTACTAAGAATTTTGATGAGATATCTTCCACTGTTACCACTGTAAACTGCATATGTGCAACAGCCAACTGAAAAAGACTTATTTACCTGTCAAAATTACCAGCCAAAACATTTCATCTTGATTGTGATATGTCAGTAATTAGGGAGAGTAAATTCAAATGATGAGAGAATTCTGAAACATAGCCTCAAACTTTCAGTTCATGCAAAGTCTCGAAATGTTACAGCCAGTGATTTATCCATCATCCAATGTTTACTGCATTTAGTTTTTGGTGGGCGTTCATTTTGAACCCTGTAATTGAGCAATTACTATTACTACTATCCCATTCCCCTTAGCTTGAATTTAACTTAATACGCTTATGTTCTCAAATATAAAAATAGTGCAAGTGTATCTGTCTGTGGGGGAGTGGGACATTAGTCCAGATGCCAACCTGGAAGGGTTTCTCCCCTGTGTGAACAAGTTGGTGACGTTTGAGTTTGGAGCTCTCGACAAAGGCCTTGCCACATTCGGCACAGACGTGCACGCGGGGTCCGTGGGTGTGGAGATGCTTTCTCATGGCTGAGTTATCCCTGAACATCTTTGTGCAGCCCTGACCAAAGAAAGTACAGCACAAAGTTGACAAACAGCACAGAAGAACTAATAATGTAAGGGTTGCGGCAGGGTTGTAAAAAATCCAAAGTGGTACACCAAAAGGGTTTTTCTTTCTGTGTTCACGAATGTAAATGTCATGCCCTAACTACTTTGTCTCACTTTGTAGTTTTAATCAGGTTTAAATCCTGAAAAGAAATGGAGCTGCCTTCATTCTTCCCTGAAATGGAAATGTACTGTTAACAGCTTCACAGTCCAATAGCAGGCAGCTAATAGAGTTAATAAAACCCTTTACATTAGCTAAACATGTGGTCTTCAGATATAGCCTGATTGTTCTTGTAAGTACATGGAAATCAATTCGCTCAAGTGCCTTATTTGCTGTTCAATAACGTCTCTTTCAGTTTCCAATTACGCGGAAAGCAACAATGTAAGACTATTAACCCTATCAGAACCAATTAACTCCCATAACGGCAAAGTGGTGGCAAGGTTCCTTTGGGGAAAATGTCGTTAGACTCACTTTATGAGGGCAAGCTATCGTCCGGGGAGCATCGTCCTCTTTGACTTTCCTGGGCTTCATTCTGTTTAGAAAACAAGGACATGGTTAGGGGTTTTAACAAACAAAAATAGACACGTCTCAAGGCCATCCTTTTAATGCAGGAACCCACGTCATCATCTAGTCCAGTTTTAATGTTGATTTTCTCAGTTAAGCAATAACTGGTATCAGTAAGAGGCAGTCTGTTACATAAGAAATATCCCTGCTTGACATTTCAATTCCTGACGGCACATGTTTAAAGGAAAGAGAAAACGCAGTGAAAAGATTCTGCTTTCCATTTCACTCATCTGCACTTACAAGGCTATTAAATGCTGAGACAATTGGTTGATTAATTTGAAACTATTTTAATCATCATGTCCTTTGTTTAAAAAAAAAAAAAAAAAAAAAAAAGATGTCAGAGATGTTGCTGTTTTCTATTTGAATCCTGAATTCTGGGTTGGACAAAAGCAATTTAAAAGGGTCAACTTAGCTTTTATTAGAACTCTGTAGGCATTTTCTGACACTTTAGAGACTAAATGATTAAATGGCAAAACAACTGGATTAATAATCAATACTGATAAATATTTGTAAGTTGCTAAACTGGCACGTTTGGGAAGCAGTTCTATAATTCTATAACGATTTGCATTGGCATAAGGGTCTATTCTTTTTGATCTGCTTTTGTAGACTGTCATATGAACGGTATACCTTCCCCAACATATACTATACACATAGCTTACTCAAACCTTGAGCTTAAACATACATTAATATACGTGGACGTACAAACACACCTACATACCAACTTTACGTGATTTTTATTAATTCTTATTTGTAACTTTATTTTGATTTTTTATGCCATATATTTATTTTTTTTCCAATTCTTATTTTTATTTGTACTCCGATTATTTATTGTTTTAGCAAGTGAACTCTGAATCCTTAATCTTTAACTAGAAAAATCAAAGACACTTAATTCTAATAAAAACAAAAGTACATTTAAAAAAAATCTGGTACAAAAATTTAACATGGACTTTCTCGCCTGAAAGATGTGATGATTTCAACTTCTGATTTAACAGCATCATCTTTTTTTGCATATTCATCGTTGTTGTCCACAATTTGCATTTTTCTCAGGAAGAAGGTGTGTCTACTTTTGAGAGCGAGGGATGAAGAGACCCCGACACACACACACACACACACACACACACGAACACACACACTCACCTGGCAAATTCAGCCAGCTGTTTGGGGTCTGACAGGTCGATCCCCGGGATGCCGCCAGGGGGCAACTTCTTTCCCGTCATGTACTCGGAGTAATCTGGAGGGGAGTTCTCCCCAACGATCTGCTCCTCCACCACTGACTCATGGTCAATGTCTTTATTGTCATCTAGAAACACATTACAGAGACTGAACCGATAACAAATTGGTATTTCCCTTGCTACAAGCATGAGGGGAGTGAAAACATCTGCAGCTGCGTCTCCTCGGGCTATATGTGGAGTTACACTAACGTTGTATAATAACTTTGGAATTAAATGAATAAAAAGATAACCTATTTCCACACATTAATAGTATTTACTTACACAAGTTCACACTCTATTGCTGACAACGTTGCAGTTTTTTCCCCTTACTTTGTAATTTGAACCGTAATATGTAAAAATAAAGACAAAAATAATTACTTACTAAATTTGTTTGTTTTTAATGTAATGCATTTAGTAAAGCCTTTTAAATTAACTTTGTGCAGGAACATACGAATGCTACACAAATAAAACTTGTCTTGCCTTAACTGAGATATCAAAGAAAAACATGGCAAACGTGCAGTATGCAAAAAATAAATAAATTAAAAATTTTAAAATATTAAGTAGGTCTACAACGAATAAAAGAAATACTTGCTGGTAAATTTGCTCAAATGAGGGACATTTTGTTTTCCTTTATACTTAAAATACACAATTTAGAGAGCAGAAAAGAAGACTAAACACACAATAATGCATGGAATTATTCAATCAAGATGTTCAAGTAATAAAACGACTCCTACTCTCTACCAACCAGCAGAGCACCAAAAATAGCTACAGATCGTTGCTGCGTCCCCTCAAAAACAAAAACGAACAGGTATACTACAAGTAAGGAGCAGGTTAACCAGCTTTTCTTATTTGGCTGTGAAATAAAATGTGCAACCTTGAAAATCTAAGCTCTCGGTTGCCTTATAAAGCCCTTTTATAGTAGTGTTGGATTACATCCTGGCCAGTATTACTGTGCACACAGTATACTGCACAGAGGCAGTAGCTAGCGTAGTGCGGGCGCAAAGCTGTCTGCTTAACCACCACCAGTAGCAGTCGGAGCTAACTGCTAAATCAATTACTAGATAAATAGTACCTGACTCAAAATTCCAATGCGAATTAAACTTCCACACTCTTCATGCAATCCTCCGGCGCTACAAAAGCTGCTGTTGTGCAGTAAGTGCGCCACTATGTTGCGGCCTGCATGTATCCCAAACCCAGCTGTCTATCTCTCCCCCAAGCACCGCCGCCATCTCTGCCTGGCCCGCGACTATCGCCATTTTTTCGGGGCCGCCGCCATACTTACTAGTCTCGGGGAATATGGCGGCGCCCAGCAACACCTAAAACATGGCCTCCCTTCAAAACAAAAACATCTCGATGTGATACAGTAGGGTTTTGCATCGAAAACTTGCATTGTTTGTCGCTTCTCACGACGGTGCGACGGACAACTCCAGGAACTAGTCTGGTGCAGCAGGACAACGCCCTGGCAATGAGGCCTCATGCAACAGCTAACAACGGAGCTGACAGACACAGCTGGGCTCACGTTACTTACCCGATGCCCACATTGTGACAGAAAATTCCCCCTCCAGTGTCTTTATTTGCACCTGCTTCTGTTCCCATTTTCTTCCGCCAGCCTCCGCGCCGCTTAAGTAGCTCTTTTTGCCCGCTTTCTTCCCACCAGTGCCGCCTCCCCGTTTCACCCGACCCACTGAGCTCTTCCCAGCCACAGTCACCAAAGTCTGCTCGATGTACTCGTCCTCCACCCCCGGAGCCGGTACCGGGATGAGGATCTGATCCTCGAACCCGCCGCCGCCGTCCGTGTGCAGGTCCGAGTCATCCCCGCCGACCACCTCCTCCCGGGTCTGGACCAGGATCACCTCCTGGTGGTGGTGGATCGAGCTGGGGTCGTCCGTGACCAGCGGCTGGAGCGCGATCATGGGCTGCCCGTCGTCGTCGTCGTCGTCGTCGTCCTCATCCCCGCCGACCACCGTGGTCTCGATAGTCTCCACCGGTATCGTTTCCACCTCTATCTCATGGAGCTCCACGATCTCGGCCGGCATCTCCGAGCCGTCTGTCTCAATGTACAGCGTATCTCCGGATGCCATGTTGAATTCCGCCAGCTTGCCTCTCTCATTCACGCCGTGTTGTGCTCCTTTTTGGACCTCACAAACAGACTCACACACCCCCTGCTCAGCTCCTGCCTCTGTCTGTTCTCCCTCTTCTTCGATAACAACTCTTCACTCCGGCCCACGCCAGTTCTCGTCGCCACTATTGGCTCTCATACAGAAACATCGCGAGACTTTGGTGAACCTAGCTATTAGGGTTCCTGGTGGCAGTCGGGGTTCCCGTGGGGAGCGTTATAGACATGAGGTTTAGCTTTAGTCGTTCTGAAAGCACTCATTCGGTTTAATGGTTTAATAAATTACACAATAATAGCCAATTAAGTGTACACCTGATCCGAGTTTTATTTTAGGAAGTAGGACTGCAGTGCTTATTGATGTATACATTAGGTTTTCAAAATCGAATGTCCTTCGCAAGTGACCAGAGCCCAGAATAATGTAAAAGAAGGGGTTTAAACAGACCAGCGGCCCAACAACCAAAGTATTCAGCTTGAATGGGTCAAATGGGAAAGCAAACTTTGCAACTCTTGCTATTGTTTCAAATTAAACTTTTAATGGTGGATCTTGATTTCCGGGCGCCGCGGCGGTGCGCTCGTTGGCTCTGTGGCCTCCGAGCGAGAAGTTGGACCAGGTTTCTGTGTGTGGTTTGCACGTTCATCTCGTCGGTATGACTGTTGTTTATCTCTATATGTGTCAGCCCTGTGACAGACTAGCGAGTGTACCCCGCCCCTCGCTCAGTGGCAGCTGGGATTGGCTCCAGCTGCAGCCCAGCCTCCCTGTGACCCTTAAAGGATAAACAGAATAGCTGATGGATGAATCTCGATTGATTATATTTTTTTATTTATTGGTATTGGTCCTGGTGAGACTTTTTGATTGTCCAACATCTACAACTGGAAAATTAGTCTAAAACATTTTTCCCCAAAGAAAGCCATTGGGACCTCAACATATGACACATTAAAGGAAAAACCAAGATGAAGTAGTCACCAGAAGAGCTTTAACACCCCTTGTCATAGAGTCTCGAGGTCCATGGAACTCTCCTGGATCCCTCCAGGAGAGGGGCAACGTTCTTCCAAAAGATTTTCCCTCATTCGGTGTTTTGATGATGGTGGTGGTGGAGAGCGCTGTCTAACATGTTGGTCCAAAATCTCCCAGTGTTGTTCAGTTTGGTTGGGACCTGGTGAACGTGAAAGCCATAGCACACACTGTGATTTACACCATTCTCATACTCCTCAAACTGTTCAGTGACCGCCCATTGCCCTGTATGAGAAAATCTGCATTCACTGTGTTGCTCCACTCATTTAATCCTGTTTGTAGAAGCCTACTACTCATTTTGTCTCAGTAAAGACTACTGAAATGCTGAAACCCCTGTGGCAGAAAACTATGATGCACTGCTTTCATGGGTTCAAGCTTTCACACATGTTGAACCTGTGACCACATGCCAATCAGTGTTGTCAAAGTAGGTTTTTTCCCATCGCTAGCTGATGGTAAACACATGCTGTGACATCACTGATTAGGGTGTGGCCATTGAGGCTGCATGGAAAACAGCACACCAGGAGTTTACTGCCCCGTCTGACTCAGTGTGTATTTTGTCTTTAATGCCACCTCACTTTGCATTATAGGCCCTATAAATACTGTATTTTTGAACATCAACAGCAACCCTGTCATGACATTTTCTTTTTTCTATCAAACCTAAAAGTCATTACTGGGCTTTGTGTGGGCTAATACTTTTCTCAGGAGTTTGTTTTCACTAACAGTGAAGTCTGTCACACACCTATGACTGAATCTGATTGGTATTATAAGCAGTTCACAAGAAATAATTATACGGATAACTATGATAAATAATTTAATGAATACCCAGTAAATAAATGAAATTATACATAAATAAACTGTACTATATTAATAGATTTTTTGGGTTTATCTTTTGCATCTATTTAGCAAATATTCTTGCAGGGCAGTTTAGTACAACAGCATCCTACACTGTGTGCAGCGCTTTAATAACATAATAATGTTGCACTGAAACAGCTCAGATGTTTTGCACTTCTCTGTGCTGCACTTGCTGTAATTTATGGCACCTATTCAATAAAAACAGGTTTTTGTGTAAAAGAAACTACCTGAAAAGAAAAACTGAAGTCAGACAAAAGAACCACAGAGGCATCAAAAGTAGTGCCCAAACAAACGCAAAGGAATGAGATGGCCTCATTTATCCAAGACATTTTTCACAGTTTTATTTGAATTCATTTTAAACTTAGTGCGTTTCTTTTTCTTGTTCTCAAACCAGGAAGCACTTTGTCATAAAAGGAGAAAATAAAATGAACAATACTTTACCATATCCTTGCAGCCAATAAACATTTTATTAACAACATGATCACAAATACTCTGGTGTATTATTTGATTTTTTTTTTTTTAATACGATTGCAATATCCAAAGAAGTTTATTCCACCCTTGGTTTCAGGTCTGAGCCTGTTTTTTTTTTTTCTGCCATGGTTCCACGCATAGCTGTGTTGGTGAAAAGGATAAAAAACCTTTTAAAAAAATTTTCCAGGTCATATGATGAGAAAAAAATTTGGATGTGCTTGCAAGTGTATCTAAAATGAAACCAAATGAAAAGAACCAATATAAAATACAAAAGGCTGACATTAAAATGATGTGCAATAATAATTATCAACATTATTGTTACTATCATATTCTCATTATCATTTCCTCATTATTACCATTGTACTCACTACACTACTACTACTCATATTAACATTACATTGACAATCATAAAAAATGATAGTAATAATAATGAAAATGATTGTAATAATACAAAAAAAAAACATTTAAAACAAACCTATGAAAAAAGCAAAACAAATAATATCATATGAATTTGATCCGTTTTCCTTTAGGCTGAGGAAAGAGGGGCAAACTGGGCTGACGAACAGACAAAAAATGTTACGAAATCAGAGTAATCAGTGCGAGAGTTTGCCCCATTCACATCTTTCTCTCCAAACAAACCAAAGTTACACAGACATGTCTGAGGTGTTAGACCAACATTGCTGCATTGCTTCAACACCACAGCTGAACAGGATAAGTAGATATCACAGTTAGGGCCTCCGTCCCTGACCTCTCCTACTCCTCAGGGCCACAGCAGCTGCTTCAGGGGAAATGGTTCGAAAAGGTGGTTCATGTCGGGGAGTGGCTCTTAAAGATTATGTCGTGCTAATTCGACTGAGTTCATTTCTGATGGCTGTGAAGAGAGAAAGAATAGGAACACATTTAGGTTGACTGTAGCGGTTTGATTGATGATATGAAAATTGGAAGAAAATGTAAAGATGGAATGGCTTTGGGAATAGAATTGTATTTATTATTAATAATAAACAAAGAAAAATACAAAGGCCCCTCTATAGCACATGGGTTGACAATGCAATAAACATTTTTATTTTATCCTATCCTATGCAAGTCAATGCTATATTGACTTGCATATGATAACCCAAGGTATTAGTTTTAGTTTTTTGTTATTATTTATTTATGCACAAATTAAAAAATTTACAGAAATAAGAAATAATACACAGTGCATGGATAGGAAGAAAGCCCAGTGGACTTATTTAAAGCCTCCACCTAAGTAATGTTAGATTTTCACAAAATTAACATACAGAAAACAATACAACTACACACAAGTGATGGTAAAATAATAGTTAGAGTTGTGAGGGGGACATTGGTTTATACACCTGTATCGACTCATGAAAATTAGTAATTATACTCATGTCGCTATGAGTGAAACAAATAAAACATGAATACATGGACAACAACACATGGGGAAAACAGTTAAAAAACAACAGTTAAATGGTCTTTTAAGCATCTTTTGAGACATTTTATGGAGGAACAGTTTTTTGCCTAATTGGGAAAAGCCATTCCATAATTTGGTACCCCTAAATCTCATTGAAAACTGACCTCTGCAAGTGAGAAATTTAGAGTGGACGAAGATTTGAAGATTTGACGAGTTGAGTAAGTATTCTGCGTAAGCTATTACACTCTGAGTCAACATTATTTTATATCATGTTTAAACTGACAGTTGCTATTTATTCAATTATCATGGTTATTTTGAAATATGACATCTCATCATACTACTGTATAATTATATGTCTAATATACAGTCCTGGTTGAAATTATAGGCATCCCTGAATTTTAAGTACAGAATTTAGAATATCTTCAGAAATAAATACAAATTAACCAATTTTGTATAATCAAAATATTTAAAAAATGAACAAAAGAAGATAAAAAAACAAAACTTAGTGAAATAATACACAAAGAGTACCCCTTACACACTGAATAGTGAAAATTTAGCACAGGTGAGTCTTATTTGTTTTTTATTTTGTTTGAAAATCTAATTTAAATTCATTGGAAGGTGTCAATAATTGTGTTGAGCATACATTTTTTATTTCACAATATGATTTTTTTTTTGGTCAGTATTTTCGGACATTTAAAAATTTTGATTATACAAAATTGGTTATTTTTATTTATGTCCAAAATCATTTTGATATGTAAGATTGGTTATTAAAGTAATATTGTATAAATCTATGTCTAATATATGTTCTATAGTCTCTATAATGTAATATTCAATTAACATGATTTATTATATCTTTTAATAATAATATTGTATAAATGTATGTGTTACAGTTACAATAATATAATATTTATTCAATCATTTGGATTATTTTGTAATCTGCCATCCTTTGTTAATATAATATTGTTTAAATATACATGTTACAATCAAATATAATATTTGCCAGTTCATGTAATGTTGCTCATCTCAGAAAAGCAGCTGACATTATTTAGGAGTTTTTAGGCCTACATGAATAAACTCTAACATATACTATTTTCAGCTCATTCAAAGGGTAATTTTATTATATCTGGAAAATCAGTTTGGCTACATTATTCATTAATTTGTTCAGAATATATAATACAAATGGCTGTCCGGCATGGCAATGTGACAAACATTCAAGTGAGTTGTTTGGCACATTTTACCTAATCGGGTAATAAAAATATCGAATTAATGGTGTAATTACCCAAGATATTTACAGTATATTGTTCATATCTGTGAGAGTTAATACATTATCTATCTACCCACTCTTTTGCTGTTTGCCCATACACCAGTCAGACACAACATTAAAACCCTTAACTGGTTTTGATGTTGTGTCTGATCGGTGTATATTGTAAGCTTTGATGAAATTACAATATTCAGTTTTCTGGGATTCTAGTGCAACCTAGTGGTCACAAGTCTACATAACTACCTAACTCCCACCATCCCACTGGATAGATTTCCAATTAAACATTCATTAGCATAAATTAGGAGAGAGACAATGCTCCTAACTGTTGATTGATTATCCCTCTTTAGTGTTTCAAGTGGAAGTTAAACATACCATCGATGATTTCATCCTTCACTTTGTGCAATTCACGGAACACCTCTTCCAAGATTTCCTGGTGGAGCACAAACAAATGAATAACTCATAATACATAATACATCACACGTTTCTTTATTTACTGTAGGAAATCTTTGTGCATAGGAAGCAAATGTTTAAAGCAAAAAGTTCAAGTTCAGTTCTTTCCTGTCCAAATTAGCTCTTGGGAAATGATGTAGCAAAGTAGTCTCATGCAAAAACAAGAGGAAGATTTTAAAGCACACAGGCCTTATCGACATTTTGGCTGGTGGATGAGAGTTATTTAAAATTTCTGGCTTTTTTTTTTTTTTTGCTTGTTCCTTTTCGTCTTTTTGTTGTTGTTGTTGTTGTTTTTACCTGTTTCATTTTATCGAGGTCTAATGAGTCTGTGTCACTGCCACTCCCCACGGGCCGTACCCTGCACAATAAAAAATCATTCTCCATTAGATTCACTGCTGTTGTTCTGCTTCACAGACATATCCAATGAGCTGTGGTGCTTCAAGCTCTCACCTTGAAACCATTGACCTGTCTGCAGAGTTAGCTCGGTCCCACGGCTTCTTTGCCCCATCTATACAACAAAGGAGCACAGTTAGAGGGAATAACCAGCAGGGATTGACTGCTATTTCAAAAGGGTAGAACCTCAGATAGACAGAAGGACAGACTGACTGAGAGATGTACATTTAGACAGATTGCAAAGAGGTAATACATGTGTAAAGTACATGCATACATGTTTACATCAGGGGTGGTTTGCATTTCTGACTCTGCTGTTGGTAGTGAAATTGGTGTCTAGTGGTAGCTGCATATTTTAATCAACAATGTGGACACCTGACCGACGTTTTCAGGAATAAGTGTGAATCGTGGAACAATCTACCTCTTCCTGGTAATTTCATTATACTGCATCATGGAGGATCACCATGCCTGCTCTCTAACGACAAAACTCCCTTGATACGTACAGTAAGTTTTGTGTACCTTGATACAGAGCAGAACAATCCAAATAGGCCTGCCTGGTGTTAAGCGTGTAAAAGATCTTCTCTTCCACTGTGACTTGCGTGTGTGTCTGTGCGTCTATATGTTTGACTTTACTGACACAATAGAAACCGCTTACAGTATATAACACAAAACACTTTGCATGGTTGTAATATAGTTTACTGTGCTTAGTTTTCCCCACCTGTGGCATTCTGTCCACCCCGGGTGCTGGGTGACGGAGAATTGGGGTCATCCTTAAAAAAAGACAGAGGAATCAATGAGCATCACTACCCCTACTACCATTAAAATTATCATTATCATCATCCTAATCATGGACACTGTCATTTGAGTCATGATATTTTGCATTTATTAATCCCGTCTGCTCAAAACAGAATAGGTTTCTTGTATCATTATGACTGTGTTTTTTTTAATCACCATTCAAATAATTCAAATTAAGACACAACAAAATAGCAATTATCATTATCCTGCTCATCTAATCACTACCAACATTATAATGTTCCCCACCACGGTCATTATCCTAATTACCGCTGTAAATCAGACAGTGAGCAGTAGCGTCGGGAATTTCAAACCATCACTGTTTTCCATTCACTCACATTTTGGCTGTCCTCAGGCTTCTCTGAAGCTGCTTTCCTTCTGGGGGAAAGAAGAAGCCTCGAATAAGAACAATGCATTTAATCTAAATCCATGAATGTCAATAGTTTTTAACTAGCGTGATAATAATAATAACTAATGAATCCTGAACTGCACATTGATTAAAGGCTTCAGTGACCAATTATTGTCTAACGTGGCTGCAGGATATCGATGTAAAATGGTTTTGTGGTTTTGTCATTCTTTGTTCTGACCTTCGTGCCAACAGAGCGTTCATCTCCTCCATCAGTCCTCCGCTCCCTCCACTCGTTCGGTTGGCATCATTTTTGGCGCCCGAAGAGCTGTCCTCAGGCTGGGGAGAGGAGGGGAGAGATGTGGAGGAGTGGAGAGTCCAGAGTTACTTGTTACTTTCTGATACGTACAAACATTAAACCTTTCAAGTATGCCAGTCAAGTTTGGTAGAAATAATTCACTTATATCCTGAGCGACTTGGAGAAGTTTCATCAAAACATCAAAGCCACAAGGATAAATCGGTGTCTCACTCTTTGTACGCGCCGCAGTTTGGCTCCAGCGATCATAGCGGCGAGTCCCGTTGGTGCAGGGGGCTCTTCCCCATGACTCCCTCCACCTATGGGTAGTGGCGGTGGGAGAGGAGGTTGGGGTGCCCCTGCTGAAGGTGGTGGAGGTCCTGGCGGTGGTGGAGGGGGAGGAGGCCCACCCATGTTCATTGGGGGAGGTACTACTGGTGGTGCCACAGAGAGCACAGCAGGGTGGCCTTGGAAAGGAGAACCTGGGGGGAAATTGTGACATGTGGAAATATAGAAAACTCAATCAGGTTGGTTTATACTGTATGTACCTGCACTCATATGTATGGACCTGTATGTATATGGGTTCAGATGCACTTGGACGAGGATGAAAACATGTTTTATTGTAAATGAGAAAACAGTTTTACTATCTAACTATGTCATTTGACCTTTGCAATTCATGTGATTACCTGAGTTCGAGGACCGTCGCTCCCGTTCCATGTGTGCCTGCATCTGCTGCTGCTGCTCGATCATCTGCCTAAGGGGGACAGGAAGGAAACACAGCTGGTCGCTTAATATCAGAAATGCCCCATCTTATCAGTGACTCTGTCATTTTATTGGCCTAAAGGAATAGTTGAGCCAACAATCTGACAGTGGCAGCCAGAGAAAAGTCCCTCTGCCTTAAAACCGCACTTGGAAACTTCATATGTCAGCAAGCCCAAAGCGTAGTGATTTCAAAAGATTTCACCAACTGTGACCAAACAACACTAAATATAGTGAGGATAAAAGCTCCACATATTTGATTTGTGTTTTTTCCCCTTATTTCTTTCTGATTTTTTATAGCTAGTGGAGAACAGTCTTCTCATATTTTTTCTGCCTTAAATAGTTTCTACACATATAAGATAAATTAATTTCTTTCCAGTACACATTACAATAGCTTTCGCAAACTGTTTCTGAAAGTAGATTGATTAAAGCAGTATTAGCTGATGTTTTTGGCCACACAACAATGACATATTATCACCGTATTTGATATCATGTTAGGAAACTGTGTCCTATTCACACATCGCGCAGACAAAGACACATTAACATTCATTTGGAGTCATGTTTGTGTTCACCTGATGAATGTAAGTCAAATATTTGTTCTCCTGTTAGCTCTTGTTTGGACTCCTTGCTGAGGGAAATATCAGGCTCCTTAGCTGCTAAATGCTCCACTATGTTCACTAGCTAGTTGCTCCTTTTACTTGTCTGTTGTTCCGTGCTGGGCAGGTAGTACACAGGGGGTTTATCAGAGCGTTTTTGCTGAAGCAGCTGCTGGAAGTCAAAATGACTCATTTTTGTCCCTCGGGTTGCTCAACTTTCTACTAAACTTGCTGCTTTTTAAGAGCAATCTTAGTTTCCATGGCTTCATTATTTTGTGCAAAATTGCATCTAAATTGTGGCAGGTGGGATGATTTTCTGTTTCTGTCACTAAACTGCAGGCAGCCTTTATTTGTGTAGTTTGTAGACTAAACATGCCTTGAAGTAAGTGACTTGTCTCCACATTTCAAATAATGTTTTGACATTGCTGCAGTTTCCCTTTTACCATTACAGCATGACCCAAACATCTTTCTCTTTGTCTTTCCAAACCCACTCTCTCCTTCATCTCCGTCCATCTCCACTCTCCTCCTCACTGCTCCCAATGAACCTTCCTTATCTTCCCTCACATCTCTGTCTTTGATGTGAGAACCATATGTATGTCACGACTCAGGAGAGAAAGGAGACAGCTCATGGAGAGGAAGTGGAATTTTCCAGCTGTGTGTTGAAGTGCTGAGCCAGCAACCTCCCCGATGTGACAGCAGCACACACAGCAGGAGCAGAGCTTCTAAGCAATACTGCCTCGCTACCACTGGAGAGAGCTCAGTCAAATTAATTTGCGTCTGCTGACACACACACACACACACACACACACACACACACACACACACACACACACACACACACACACACACCCAAAAACCTGATTGTGAGGGGAAAATCTCCCCTCACAATCACAGCTGTAATCCTTTGTGCCAGAGGTACAGTTTAGCAGAAATGGGATCAGATAGAGCAGTAACTCCTATCATATTTGTTCTCTTAAGCCCTGGCATTTGGCATTTGGATGAACCAAAATGCAGAGCTGAAACAGGTTTAAAAACAGCAACAAAGACCTAGTTCTGCCTGAGTCTGTCTCTAAAGGGGAAAGAGGAGTAGGAGCCACAGTGGAAGAAATGCAGGCTGCTTAGTAAGCCCTGAAAACTGCCTGAAGCATCGTTTAAATAGTACTCGTCCATTATTTTGGATCCTTCAGTCTGCCACTATGATTCAGAAAAAAGACCCTTGAGCCATTTTTAAAGCTCACTGTCTTCATCTGACCCATGTGAGTTAGTCCTGTGAGGGAGACAGGGAAGGTATTAAGGGAAGGAGAGGGATGAAAGAAAAAAAAGGAATAAAAGTCACTAAAGTTGCTTCAGTCCATATTCTCCCTGTGTGTCAGTTTGTCAGACACATGGGACTGCACTTTCTACCCTAATCCCAACCCCACTATCAGTTCATCCACTGGTTTGGAGATAATTCAATAAAATGTCCTGAACAAGCCATCATACCTGCACTGAAATACAAGAAGCCTCAACAGTAAAAATTTTGTAAGCAGATAGTAAATGTCACTGGTGGGAAGCTCCAAATTTAGCAGAGAATCTTTTACCTTTTCAAAAATTCAGTCTTTGGAGTGTCACTCTGAATGCACTCCTGTGCTTGTGTTGCACTGCCTGCCTCTGGGACTCCTATCTTACTAAGAGGCCTTGAAAACCTAATGTCTCAACCAGCTTCTTGTTATCGGTGAAGGGCTCCCACATCGGAGTGCTTGAGCATTAATGAGTGAGTGTTTGAGAATGAATATTGGACTTGCATGCTCCACGTGAACAAAAGCCTGGCTTCAAATGAACGCTCATGTTGGTCCATATCTCCTGGATGTGTGAAATAAGCAACTGTTTGCCAACAAGTTTGCCATATCAGCGTTGTGTTTAGAGCTTATTTCTTTAAACACTTTACACACTATCCATTTCAGCAGTATCTTCTCAGTTGATCAATTTTA
Organism: Xiphias gladius; assembly: GCF_016859285.1. Classification (NCBI taxonomy): domain Eukaryota; kingdom Metazoa; phylum Chordata; class Actinopteri; order Istiophoriformes; family Xiphiidae; genus Xiphias; species Xiphias gladius. Next base: position 17,094,013 of record NC_053403.1, read on the forward strand.
CCTCGCTCTTTGAGCTTCTATCTCATCTGAAGTCGGTCCATTCTGGACTTGGCGCTGGACGGCTGGACCTAAATGAAAGCAGAGAAAGAGATAAAGAGACACAGATAAAGTTAAACTGTCCTCCATAATCCATTATGAGCTTTATAATGTTAATTCAAATTAGTGCCAGTCAAGACAATTAACTACCAAATGACAGGGAATTAAACAGCATTTGATCATTAAGTCCTCTTTCTTCTATAATGATTAATGTGCAATGAAAGGCATATTAATCCTTCATTCTAGGTAAACTAACATAAATTGATTCATTCACTTTTACTATCAAAGGCAAGTAGAACATAATCCAGTGCTATAAGACAGAGGTGCTTAAACCTGCCATCAAACAGCTCTTCCGTTTACTCCTGTTACCCACATTGCTTTAATAAGGATACATGAAGCTCAATTTTATTTTCAGTACTGCCTGAAAACAATATGCCCATCTCATACACACGTGCTCTCACACCGTTGTCTGGGTATCTGTCTCTTTTGACATGTTTAATTCACCTAAATGCCAAACTGAGCACAAACACACACACAAGAACACATAAAAAAATCCACCACAGACCCATGAGTATTATTCTTTGATGAAAAGCCACTTTCTGACACAAAGCTGGTGGGTTAAGTGTTAGGAAAAGTAAAAGCAGAGAGGGTTTGAGCTACTCTTTACAAGCAGACAGTACTTAATTGGAATCAGAGGAAATTCGGACAACACATTGAAGATGTTCTAGCATCTGTTCTTGGGGTCAATTTCACAGACAGGAGAGATTTTTGACCATTTTTTCACCATACTGTACCTTTTAGGGCAATCTGGGACATTTTTTGAAAATAATCTAAAAGCGCAAAAATGCATCATCCCTCCTGGTTTAATCAAAATCAGCTGGGACTATTTTGTGTTAATAGACCTGAAGTCAGTTTACTGATGGACAGAGATCACAGGAGCGGAGGCTGACAATCAAAGATCTGTGACTCTCTCTAGTATCTCCACCTCTTGGTTATGATGTGATATGAGCTACAAGCAATTTGCGATGTAATCCGTTTAACACCACAAGTGAGACCTGCAGATAGCGAGTCAGATAGGGACTATAATTACTTTAAGACACGATAAGATAAGGACAAGAGGACGTCAGCTCAGGGAGTACAATCAAATCAGAGTGCATCATCGGTTATCAGTGAATGTTTCCACACCACTGAACTCCTCTGGGACAATGTTAATCTACATTGTTCCTCATGAGAACAACTTCAGAAAATAGGCTCAGAATTTACGCTCGCATCCATGCCTTGCCATTGGCCTTTTTTGGGAACTGAAAAATGTGATGAAGTCTTTTACAGGAACAAAGTTATCGGAACAAAGGTGAAACCTTGAAGTGAAAACACTTATTTTGTTGACTTACGAGTTCTTTGCTACTAAATGCTAATGGAGACTTGTTATGAAAGAGTACAATACAAAAACATTAATTTGATTCATTTGGATCAGCTTCCAAAGACCCTGTAACCCTTCTGTCTAATGAAAGGTGTCCTTTACACTACCGTTTTACAGCTCTACACAGTCAGGCCCTTTTCAGGGTCAGTACTCACTGGCGATACTCTCCACTGCTCACATCTCTAATGGAAGTGACTCTCTGCCGATGGTGCCAATGGCTGCCACTGATCAAGTAACAGAAACCCAAAAATAACACAGGACTACAAAAGACCAGACTCATGCCTACTATCAAATACCTCATCCAGTACACGCAAACACACACAATAGCACAAACACAATGTTTCACCACAGGCATGCAAACGGATTACAACTTTGTTTCTATATCATTATTTGTGGCACACAGGGCTAGAAATAATGATTATGTTAGCTATCATTTATCTATTGAGTACTTTTTCATTTAACTGTTTCAGGCCTGATTTTATTTTCCACAAATAAGAAATTTAACTGTAGGAACGAGACTGCATGAAGTGTTTTTGTCAATGCAAGTATTTATTATATTTTCATGTCCACATTAATGGTTACATACCACATCTTTCAAAGGTTTCAAAGGGGATTTTTTGTGTTAATGGTTTCTAATATTTTAATTATACACGTCTTTTACCTAAATCTCCAACAGTTTTGTCCATTGTCCATTGTCCAGTTTTGTGTTATATTTAAAAGCCAATTTAAGCCCAGTTAGTGTTCTGGTATCTTCTAAGCAAAACAACAGGGCATATAAACTGTAGTGTATGTTAGTCATGTCTGCCCTCAGGTCAAACATCATCGTGTTTTGTCTGTCTGCCATACAGGTCTGGTATCATGTCTTGCTTTGTCCCCTTGCAACTTATATGTTAAATTTTTTGCATTTCTTGGCTACTAGGTTACTAGGACAAAGTCAGATTTTTGAACTGTATATTTTTAATGGTTGAGACAATGAATATTTGATTTGGGCCCTGGATCTGAGGGGATTAATCATTTAATAGCACCGATACAAGATGAAGTTGGGCTCATTTAAATTCCTTGGCAAATGATTGTTGAGTGAATTTTGCCTTCACTTATCAAAATTATAATACCAGCTGATGGCAGCACTAACTGTCCAATCAGTGAGTCACACACTTGTGGGAACGGACACTGCAACCAATAAAGTTCAAAGTACACGCACACAAACTGTAATAATAATTGCCACGCAGAAGTTCAGATTCAGACAGACACACAGAGCTTTGCTACCTACATGACATGCTGAAGAAGAGGAACCGGCTGTAGCAGACACAGAGGCAGTGACAGACCCACTCCCTGCTGAACATCTCTCGCCTTCAGCTACCCTTCCTCCTCCTCGTCTTCCTCCCCCTCCATCACCGCCTTCCCTATCTCTCTCTCCTCACCTCCCTTTCTCCCCTCCTCCACCCAGCCACAGTATCATCTGTCATCTTCTTGTAATCGGCACCTCCAGGCAGCAGCAGCACAGTGAGCATCTCCGGTTAATGTTTCAAAAGGTCGCATTTGTTTGTAGGCTGCGCAGCCTAATGCAGCTTACACACAAATGTTACAGCGAGGTGATCCACACGTATCTCTGGTTCAGAGTGAGCCTTGTACATGTGGATTGGCCAACGAGCTACCATATTAAAATGTCACTCAAAAATTGGACAAAAAAAGGTCAAGCCCTTTAAACTTAAACAAACAGAGAATATGGCTGAAGTTGGAGATTATTATCATTCTCAATAAATCCATAGATTTTTGTCAACTACTTTCCAGGTTCGAGAATGAACTCTAAATTTTAAGCTACCATGGACAATAAATCCTTAAAGGGGTCATAACAATGGGAATTTCAAAATCAAAATTTCCATAACAACTCCACCTGCTGTGAAGAATTGTGTGAAATGGTGACATACTGTATGCCCATCACACAATCAACAACCACAAATCTCCTAACTTCTGTTATGATTTGGCATTATATCAATAAAACTGACTGGACAAATACTTAATATGGAATGATGTGAAATAGAAAACAAAGAAATGCTTTTGGTGACGCTGTCACCAACACATTTCTAGAATATTAACTTCATTTATGACTTAAAAAATATCATCAAACCTAGAAACTGTTATTTTTGTCTTTATCTACTGATCATCAAACATTATTTCTAATTAATTTCATCACCGCAGCAGAATTTACAAGGTTGGCGTATCACAAACAGGCCTTTTCACACTTAATGGTGAAAAGAAATATCTTTCCAACTGACACTGTTAAAGAAAACATGCATGGGTATACTCCCAAAAACTGTTATTCTGTGAGTTTATTGCCTGTCATATCTACCGCAATCTCAGTATTGTACAGGTCTTGACCTCCTTACCACTAGAGGGTGTCGGCACACCTGCTTAGAGTGTAAGGGAAATCACACATCATTCTGATCTTTGCTTTACAAGGTGTAAATGTGTCTTGTATAATCGGTTAGAGCACACTGCTGTGCTTAAAATCATATTCTTTGCCATGCGGGGGAGTGAAAATAGGAAACAACCCACCAACCATCTCTCTCATTCACACATGCATGAACATGAAAGCTCCTATTCACGTGTTTTCTGAAGTGTGTGCGAGATAGTGTTTATGTGCGCACACTGTATCTCCTCAAGCAGCTGGAGTCACTGCTGTATCGTAGCAAGGTGGAAACACTGAGGCTATCAGTCTATCTATCTGTCAAGTATGTGTATCCCTCTCTTGTGTATTTGTGCACTTGCACCTGGTTGTTGTCACTTGAGCCTTTTTGTTCCCTATCCCGTGTTATTAGGCAGATGAAAAGATCTGCTCTTTAGCATGGCACCCAGGGGAGATCTTCTCAATGACTCATTCTAATTAGGAGGCTTGAGGGGACTGCAGGGGGAGACACACTGCTGCTGCCGCTGAAGGAATGACCGGCAAGCTGCAATACTCACTCTGTCTTTCAGTCTCTAATTCTATCACTCCCTGCTTTATACTTTGCCTGCCTCTCTCTTTTTGCATGTATATATACACATACTCGTGCACACACAGAAATCAAGAGGATAAGATTGCCATACCATCATTATTAATTACACCTGTGTTTGTTCTACAATGGCATGTCAAAGGTTTATAGTTGATTAAAGAACTGAGATATTCTTAAATGTGATTGGTTGGAATGAACCCATAACAATTTTTAACTGAGCTTCGACAACAGATGTCACTCTACAAAGGGTTGCTGCTACACTGTAAGTGACCATCTCCATTCAGTCATCATTTGCTGAGGAGGCTGTGTCATCACTTATATTCCAAGGTGCCATATAGAGGGGGACAAGGTCTCAAGATGAAGCTGATTTATAGTCAGCGACTCATGAGTGTAGTTGATAGGATAGTTGACAGGAAGTGAAGGAGAAAGAAGAGGGATGGAATGCAACAAAGATTCTCAACAAAGAAAATCTCCGCAGTCAGATTTTCATTCAAATTACAGGCTCATAAACAGATTTGAAAAAGATTTAGGCTTTCAAGAGATCAAAAATAACTGACGTCACCTTCAAAATCAGATGACTCATCTCCTAATCCTCATCATCATCAGGTCTGGAGGCAAGATATTTGAATCCTAAACATCTATACACTACAGGAAAGCATGCTGTCTGTCAATGGTCAGCTGCAAACTTTCTAAAATAAAGAAATATTTAAGTCATCATGTTCAAATGGGGCTTTAGCAGGCAGCTCAAGTACCTCTTCCAATGATCAGTTTCAGTTTCAGTGCCACACACACTACATCTCGATCTCCATGTGGAAATTGTACAACCGCAGTTGCTTTATGGCCGGAGAAATGACTTCATCAGTTTAAGACAAAAAAATATATTTATTTTGTAATGGCATGAGGGAGGTAGGAAGCTGGTAGCTACACTTTAAGACAAGATGTGTGACAGAGCACCAGCAGTCTAAATGATCATGCATCCATCAGTGGCCTGCTGCACTCAATTTTTTACTGCATTATTGATATGCGCCACATTAATATTTGGCTACATTCCTAAACTATTGCATCGACTACCATCTCTTACAGTAATTTGAAAAAATTGAAATTTCAGAGAAATTTCTCTCTTTTTTTTCATTAAAAAAAACAAAACACAGTTCTCTTGTTCCAAATATGACCTTCATGAGAATGATGACAAGCATTTTATTTGCTGACACGAAATTTCCCAAGCTATGTCTGCCATGTTTGGTGATGCGAACCAAGTCTGCTTTTTGAATTAACCAAATGAGTGCTAGGGGCCGATCTGATACTCCAGAAGGAGGTAAGATGGGGCTAAGGGTCAGGTAGGTAATAGGTAATAATGAGCCTGTGGGTTTCTCCTAAAATAAGGAAACTGTTCATAACAGGCTTCCTAAGGCTTTTTCCATATGTGCTCATTTCTATAGGAAATTTGTGTATCATGCCCTGAGGGAACACACACCTCCATCCTGAGCACTGAGGACGTTAAGGGCGAAGAGCATGGCATTGGAGAAGGTGGTCGCCTCCTCCTTGCTGGCGAAGTTGAGGCCATAGACCTGCCTGGCATCCCGCCACTGGTGGAAGGTCGGGGTCGCCTGGTTGTACTTGAGGCCCTTCACTATGGAGTAGTTGATTACCACCTATGGGAGAGGAAGAAGGGGGGAGCAGATGATAGAAAGAGCTGCCAATTACTAAAGGAAAATTGCAAACACATTTTTCACCGTTCTTGCCTCAGAATTAATCACCCTGTGTTTGTTTGGATATAATGATTTGGGTTTTGTCGTAAGTCCCATTGTAATGATGAAAAATAAAACGTTTTTGTACCAGCATTCATGGGCAGCACAGCTTGTAGAAAGCTTTGGATTTGTCACCTGTCATAGGTTTTATGTAGCTTACATCATGAGTTATGATATGGAACAAACACTGTTTTTTTGTCAGTCTTACATGGCTATATAGACAACTTTTTGAAGCAACAGAAAAAATTCACCCTCTGTATGTGCCCAAATGTGTAATTTTTACTATTTTTTATATATATATATATATATATATATATATATATATATAAAAAAAAAACAAGTATTTGTATTTGTATTTTGTTATTTAGGTTAGGTCATGATTTTTCTTTTAAAATGTGCAATTCTTTCTTGTTGAAGAATCCAATATCAATTCACTCAAATTTCAGTGGAATGTAAGAGTGAGATCTGGTTCCAAATATTTTAGCAGTCATATTTAGCGATATTTTAGCAGTCTTTGTAATACTTTCATTGCTTTGGTAGGCAATTTGTATCCAGTGTTGTAATAGTTGACTCCTTAACTATAAATAAAAATTACTATATAGAGAGGTAATTACTGAATGTAAATACATTAAACGGTTGTTGCAGAAAAATCAGATAATAAATAGTATTTAAAATGGGATTTGATTCCACGAAGATCTTAAGGATTATAACTTTAAAGGCAGCAAGACTGTAGTTTATTTTATTTCATGTGTAATTTTATGGTTATTTGTATGTCTTCTACTATTTTCAATCATTTTTGCTGTTGTTAGTTCGATTCTGTTTTGATTACTACTGTGTCTGATAAACCCGATGTTACTGTGTTTTGTGTCTCATCACTACACACATAAACACAACTAAGGAGAGATGAGTGCTAACGAGATGCTGCTCTTGGAGACTGACAGGAAAAATATTCCAGTCAAGTCACGGTGAAGAAGGATTAGCGCTAACTAAATGTGAGTGTATGTGTGTGTGAGTCTGTGAGTTCACAAACTCAAACACACACACACACACACACACATACACACACACACACACGCACGCACATAAACACACACACACACGCACAAAAACACTCACACACATACAGAGACTAAAAGAATAATAATTAGGTGTACACTTGCACAATTTTCTGTTTTAAACAACAATATTTTCCTGTTTAATTTCTTTCAGAGATGACAACTACAGTATATTGTTTCGTGCACGTTACTTGGCCTGAATGTTCTGTGTGTCACAATCCTCCGGCAGAGCGATAAAGTCTCTTTGTCTAGTGATTGAAGGGATGAAATTATTAACACCCTATCTTCACTTCTCTTACGCTGCAGCCTGTGTGCACTGACTGTTACCTGCTGGTCCTGCAGTTTGACACCGACCACTCTGAACGTGTTGTTGGCAGTGTTGTGGTAAATGTTGATACGGCTGAATCCCTGCTGTCCAGGCTTGATGGGCACCCACTTCTTACTGGTGTCATCGTAGACCATGACCGAGGCCCGCGCCTGGCAGATACTCTGCTCACTGGGAGTGGAAGAGACACACAGAGAAGAGAAAGAGAGAGTTCATTATGGACAGATTGTGGGTGAAACAACTGGTTTAAGGGAAATCCACCCTTGGATATTCTTATGCTGTTCGAGCATAATAGAAAAAAGAAAAGAAACACTCTGGACAATATAATGTCCAGAGTGTTTCTCAAGTTACTGACTTGCTAAGTTTAATAAAGCTCAGAAGCTACAATCAACTGCGTAGATACGTTTTCTGCATGAAAATGAAAGTACATCATTTATCTTCATAGCATTATCTGATAGTGTTTTTAAGTTCAAATTGTCCTTTAAAGACAAAACTGGATGCTGTTTATTTGTCTGAGGATATAAGTGAGATAATTACAGTGAACAGGACAACAACTCAGCCCTCTAATCCTGTGTTACGCTAATAGTCTCATCCAAATGTAATCAAGTGATTGTCCAGCATCTGTTGGTGTTTCTTGATGAGAGGTGATTGTAATGTGCGTGTGCCTGTGTGTGTGTGTGTGTGTGTGTGTGTGTGTGTGTGTGTGTGTGTGTGTGTGTGTGTGTGTGTGTGTGTGTTTGTGTGTGGGTATGTGGCCTCTAATGTTTGTGCTGCTTGTTTGTCCATCTGACTGCGTTTATCATAATCACTGAGGCTCCTGCTCTCTCCACTTTACCTCACTTTAACAAATTTACATGCACACACACACACGCACAAACACAAACACACACATACACGCACGCACAAACACACTTCTGTATACTGTAAACAGCAATGCCCATTACGAGGAGTTTCATGACCTTTACCACGTGTTTTAAAGACACAGTTCACACGCAGAAGCTCTGCAGAGTGAAGAGGAACATAGAAGGTGCAAGGTACATGTATATGAGGGATGTGGAGAAAAACACAGGGGGAGAACAGAGAAACAATTCTGACTTGCAAATGAGACTGACAAGAAGGGTCCCATCTGTGTCTTTGCCTCTTTGCCAGGCTAAAATTAATGGATCAAACCCTGAGGCCAAGCGGAAGAGCTGTGTCAGAGAAGGAGAGAAAAAAGAAAAAAGAGAAAAAGTCTGGGCTTCTAGATGTAGCATCAGATACAGTGAAAGACAGCAGTGCATTAAACATGATGATGAGGATGATATATTGAGGGATACTGTGAAAGCAATAGTTCGACGTTTTGGGAAGTTTGCCTTCTTGCCAGGAAGAAGAAGACTGATAGGGTACCACCTCTCATGTCTGTATGCTAAGTACAGAGCTGGAACCTGGAGGAGGTTAACTTAGATTAGCATAAAGAGTGAAAGCAGGGGAAAACACCTAACCTGGCTCTGTTTAAAAAATACACCCAGGATAAACTGATGGATAAACTCTTATTTATCAAAAAATAGTTCCAGCACATTAAAACCATCTAAAACTGCAAATTGTCCAGGTTTTTAGCCATGCTAGTGACATGGCTCTAGAAATGGTGCAACAATGTGGTTGACATTTGAATAAAATGTTTTGAGAAGTATTGGATAAACTGCCAGGAACTTTGGTACACCCATTCATGTCTACCTTAGGATGAACTGTAATAATTTTGGTGATCCCCCTAACGACTGTCCCACCAGCCTCAGCTGTACTTGTTAGCAAAGGTTAGTGAGCTAACACAGCAAAACAAAGATGGTGAACAAAATTAGCATGATTGTGTTGTCATTGTGAGCGTATTAGCATGCTGATGATAGCATTTAGCTAAAAGCACCACTGTATCTAAGCAGGGGCTCAAAAAGCTGCTAGCTTGGCTGTAGATTCTTAGTCTTCTTGTTACATTTATGTTTGTGTGCGGAAAAAACAAGCACATTACAAAGTGTTAATTTGTAAGTACTATAAGTAATATTAGTATTTTGGAATTTTTAATAGAGCCAGGTTAGCTGTTTCCCACCGCTTCAATTTATAGAGCCTCCAGGCTCTAGCTCTATACTTAATACACAGACACAACAGGGGTATCCAACTTTTTTATCTAACTGGCAGCAAAAAAAGCAAATAAGCCAGTTTTCCAAAATGTTTAACTATTCTTTTAAATGGGAGAGAGATTTTAATGCACTGAAATTTTGAAATTTTTCATCCCACTTTGGGCGAAGTGACTCCATTCTGGGATGGAAATTACCTAAATATGTCTTGGTAAGGTACAGAATAAGGAATGTTCACTACACATGAGTGTGTCTTTATTGTGCAAACATAGCATCAAATTGCAACACATTTATCCTTTCTAAAGATAAATATTCATGAAAAGAAGCACCAGGGTAATATTAAGATTAAAAAAAAAATACTAGCTTGCCTAGGAGTGCTGTAAGAAGCAGCTGAAACTTAAAGGACCAGAATCCATTCAAGTAACAAAACAAAAGAAAAAAAGGTCCATATACTACCTTCCTGCATGCATTTTAAGACAGAGGTATAAATAACTTTCTTTCAGGTTGTGTCATACTTTCTACACCCACGTTATCTTGCACTAGTGGTTTTGATGTGCACACATTTGAGACCAGCACCAGCAGGGCAACTGTGTGTTTAATTTATTTTCTTTAACTTGTCGACTCTGTTAATTTTTAAATAGGAGTTCTTGGCAACTAGCTGAAAATGGCATTGAGGGCCCAGAAGCATGAATAAATGAGGTTCTTGTGCTAAAACAGACTTGAGCAGGAAAAATGGAAGAGACAGGGAGAAGGAGATGGAGTGTTGGAGAAAAGAGAGAGAGAGAGAAAGAGAGAGATAGAAGCTGTGAAGGAGCTGAGGCAACAAGAAAACAAGTTTTTTCAGACTGACAGTTGTAAGACACACACACAAAAATACACACTCTTACATTCATGTGTACACAAATGTAGGAACCTACAGTAGTTTAGATTTGCGCCACGCCACAATCGTTGGACAATTAACAATTGCTCTGCAGCACATGAATAAATCATAGATCTCTGAATTTACCTTGACAGCACACACTCATGCCCACACATGCTGTATGCAAGCACAGGACACAGACACACACTTTAAATGCCATCTGCCTTGGTCTGCTGATGTCCGGTTGGTGCTACAGTAAATTCAAGAAACAGAGATCTCAGAGAGCTGCTCAGGAATCCTCTCCTCCAGCCACTTCCAAAGATGTGGTCCAATCATAGAGCAGGATGATTGATGCAGGGCAATCATATATACAAGTGTAAAAGGTGCTTGCTCCTGCCCCGCTGTTCCGACTGGACCCTGAAACTGTAATTTTTCAGGCCTGTATCAATTATAATCTCATCCCTCAATGTCTTCCAACATCACAACATAACCCTGACAGTGTAAATATTTAACACTACAGACACAGGATATTGAACGCAACACAAACACTGAGAGCAACTGCATGCATGAGAAATAAATGGTGGGCATTGCGCAAATTATGGCTGCAGCTCTTCTCCCAGACTCTGAATTTCAGGTCTGCAACTGCTGACTTTGATGAACTGGTTCAGAACAGAAAAGAAGATCTTCAGTCTCAAACCACTAAAATCTAAAAAATGCATGCAGTAGAATCTCTAGAGTCCATTCCCTTTCAGGAAAGCAGAAAATTGATGGTGAAAACGCCACATGTATCCTACAGTGTCCCACACAGCCTGATTTTGTAGCTTAAATTACTTTATCACAAAATAATATTATACTATCACTATTATTAGGGTTTGCATTAGCTTTTCAGCATCAAACATGTTAAGTTAATAGGTTAGTGTGTTTATGTAAGGTCAGATTAATGACCAACGATAAACACATCAATTATTCATCTATTTCTCGTGCCAAACTTCCTGTCTGCCTACACTAAAGTTACTCTGCTAACATCACTCCTCTGATCTGAGATGAACGGCCCTACGACGAGCTGTCACAGGAGGAAACACAGGTAGAAAAAAAACACACACACGTGCAGAGGAAAGTGAAATGTGGTTAGAAATATACACATAACAAACCCCTGAATCTTGAAACATAATTATCACTTTGATCCTCTCTTTTGCTGATGAACTGCCAAAAACAGAAGGAGGCGGAATCTCAATTTAGCACAATAACTTCTTGGTAATGGCATTTTGCATAACAGTATTGGTGAGAATTCTCACATTTACATATACCTTACTGCTGTTGTGTCATTAAAGTACATATCTATTTAGAATTTCAATGAAAATGCGAGTGGATGTTTGACATGCTCAACAGTTTCCATTCATTTTGCTGTGTTTCTATAAATCAGCACCACCCAGAAGGCGAGTCTTAACTAAAATCTTAATACCATTAGCTACATAGAAAAGTGTATTACTGTCCCTCCATTCTCTCATGTACATTTATGGTGCTATCTCACACTCCCGTTAGTGTGTGTAGCTTTGAGTGTTTTCACGTGTGGGTCCTAGTCTGTCTCTTACACTAATCTGTGCTGTACGAGGGCCTTGTATACGTCTCAGTCTCTGTCCACACAGCAGGCGGGCTGCAGCTCCCACACCACCCTGCAGACATCAAAACATCAAAGCTATTGTGCTGCTCCACTTTCCGGGATCTCCATGCTCAAGGCAGCAGTGCACAAACAACAAAGAAAATTCTCCCCGAAATAGAAACACATGCACATTGCTGCATGCAAATTTGGGTATATTCAGTATAGGGCAGTACAGTATAGTAGTAGAGTATAATACAGTATAGATTCATATTCTTAATCTACGCCCCAGTTTGGGTGAAGGAGGAATGCTTAGGTAACGAAAACATAGATGGCCCAGGTTCAAAAAGAATTGGCTTGAAAAAGTTGTCCAGGGGATGTTATGATGGACAAAAAAGGGCAGGAAATTTAAATTAAAATGGTTTTCTACAAGGAAACATGACCAATCAAACATGCATCAACTGGTCTTGCCTTAGTGTGTGAATTCAACTTTAACTGCAAGCCTGAAAGTCAAACCTTTGTTTCTACAAAAACACTTTATCTGCATGAATCTCTTTAAATTACATCCTGCAGCAAGTACAGTATACTGCGCTCTTTCACCAAAAATCAGACTGGCAATGTTGTGCATTTTAGTCGGACAGACTTTGTGACTGTTACTGCAATGATTGGGCTGTTATCTCTTGGCAGTGCTCACATCATGTTGATGAACAGAAACACATTTGGGATCTTTTTACTATCCACACCAGTGGAAATTTGTCTTTTGCTTGAAATTGCTTAGGTAAATAAAGAAAACCTAAATGAAGTTAAAAAAAAAAAAAAAACTACATGAGACAAGATAAGTCATTATGATGTACAGATGTTCAAGCTGAAAATGTTTTTTGGAATTAAGGACCCCCGTTAGTTGCCTTTGGATTTCAATAGCAAATCTCAGAGGAAAGCTCATGAGAGTCATTTGAAGAATTTGAAAATCACATACATTTTGATGTGATTTTGAAAATTGGTCCCCAAGATGCTGCAACAAGATGAAATGTGACAACATCAAGACACTCTCACTCTTCCCACAAAAGATAGCAATCAACAAACAAATCTTTACATTTGTGAAACTGAGCATCTCAGAATATATATGGCTAAAGGGACAAGGCAAAATAAGTAGCAGCTTTTCTTTCTGGTGATGCAGTCTCAAACAATTTAATTTTTGGGTGTATTTCTTGGTTTGGTTTGCAATTAGAGGCAAGCTTACTCTTTCTCAGTTCAATGTCTCATTTGTCAACAGTGTTGACACAGAGTGCTGTTATAAAGCACACACCTTATGTGCTCCTTAACAGGTTATAGACAACTGTAGCAACCAAATAAGGGTTTTGTGTTAATGAAATGACCTCTTACCTCATAATTCATGGCTGCAATGTTTTTCAGCTCAGCAATGATTTACAGACCAAACAAAGCTTAAATCAGGAAAAGTCATTATTAAGGACATACAAAGATGCAAACAATGCATAATAACAAAACTGATGCCTTCACATAACATACTGTGATATTTCATCAAACACCATCAACCACCTGTTTCAAACTCCCATTGTCAGGTTCTGCTTTTTCTGATGACAGAGAAAGAAATTTTCTTTTTTTTTTTTTAATGTTAACACAAGCAAACAAACTGACAGACAATTTTGTCCTTCAATGGAAAACTGCCAGTGGGCAGCAGTGACCGTCGTAAGGAGATCAACATGTCCTAAACTGATTTGATGGATTAGCTTGACCAGTGATGCTGCTGAATCCAGAACAGGAGGTTAATACATAGCGAACCGCCTGATGAATCACCACCAACAAGAGAGACGGACACACTGAAAACAACATGAAAATCAAAGCAACACAGAGCTATAGCCCATTTCTAATGCCTGAAATGACAGGCTATCAGGAAATATATGTACACCATAATAACAGGTAGCGCACATAGTAAAACTTGTTAAAAAGAGATAAAGGAGGATGCCAGGCTATAGATTTTATAAGTAATGCACTTTTAAGTTTACAAATGCACTTAAACATAACACCTCTTAAAACACTTACTCTCCACATTTAATTCATGAAAATACTTGATATACAGTCAGTATAGTGTGAGGCTCTTCGGCCAAGTTTGGTGAAATGGCACATATGCAGACTGTATGTACAGACTGTAATTTGTTGCTTCTCATTTGCAAAAACAACAGTCCTGTTCTCTCAGCCTAAATACAGTCAATACACACTTCAGCAGCGATCTTGATACAAAACAATCAACTCCATTATTTTCCAGTCTACGATTTAGCTCCAACAGTCCTGGCCAATATTACTGTCTGCAGACTATGAGTCTGGGTCTCATTCATTCCCATCTCTCCTGTCACCTTTACAAGCTTTTAAGGAGACATTAATTTACACAGTCCCTTCAGGTAAATGACAAGACAGTAAATCCATTTAGGATTTAACAATATGCAGCCCATTTGTCCATCACTGTTGCTGAGTCACTACACTTGATCACTGTATACCTTGAGGTGGTAAAGATCTTTTGTATTTGTGGTTCAGTAGCAATGAAAGAAGAGGAATGCGGATCACAGAGAGTGTCTTTTTGTCCCACAGCCTGCTGCTTCGAGGGAACAGCCAAATCCCGAGCGTTAGCTGGCAGAACAATTGTTTAAAACTGTTTGTCTTTTTTTTTAACTCCTTTACAAAATGCTCTCTGTTTTCCTATACAGGAGGAAAATGATGGAGAATCCTCTGCGTGCAAACTGGCCAAAAGTGATGCATAATGAAACTTCTTGTATATGCATACGCATGTATGTGTGTGTGTGTGTGTGTTTCCGCGCGAGTGAGCATCATCTGCATGAAACATCCAAGCCGCATAGAGCAAAGCTTGACAGCTTAAACATTTATAAGCATGCCAGGGCAAAGCTACATTAGCAAGTGAGACTGAGCTAAACCACAGCTTTCATAGAAAATGGGATAAATTGAGCTAAATCGGCACTGCAATCCAACCAAAGGGGCCAATTGGCATAAGGAGGAGCCACTTTGTGGCTGTATATATTAAATGACGTTAATTTCTGCTTGTATCTGAGTCACTAATACAAGAATAGATTTGTCTCATTATTATTTGTGTGAACAGATCGACACTCATCTGCTGTTGATTGTTACTTCAGGAAAGATGCATTATCAGTGACAGAAAGAGTTTGTCCCAGTTGCTGCTGCTGCAGCTTCTGTGAAACTAGATCTTGCTGTGGTGGATGTCAGCCATGTGTGCAATCTCTAAAGCAAACTGCTAGTGGGGGAGTAAATATCACAGCACAAAAAACAAAGAGACACTTGGGGATTTATTGTTACTTAGCACTATGTATAGCAGGCTATAGGAATACATGGATAGGGATACGTGGTTAGGCCTAATTCCCCAAGCTATTATCGAATATTTCGTGAAGAAACATGGATTTTCCTGCACCACTTTCTGGTGCGACTGGAGTCTGGACCTTTGATACAGCAAATGGTTGATTTTGTGGTATTGGCAAAAAATCTTGCTTTTAAAAATCAGTTATTCTTACACCATAGCACAGATAGCATAAGATGTGTTTCTATAAGTTTCATGTTAATTTCACAAAGCGGTGTTACCCTCTCTTAGGACCTGTGTCAAGTAATCTGATCATATTCAACTACAGTGGATTACAACTTTATATCTTTGAACTACTCACGCTTTTTTTTTAAGGAAATGGCCTTGGGACTATAAGGATCTGCAGTCACCTAATGAGATGTCAAAATCATTAGTTAATTTAGTATAACTGATCAGAGTAGGCCAGGATCAGTTGAGACAGCAGGACACAACTGCCATTTAAAGTTCAAAAAATTGAAGTAATATTAAAAATAAAAGAGAGTTATACGCCCACTATAATTACAGTAGGAGTTTAAATTTTAAGATGTGGCCCTCTTTACACATTATTAATTGAGTTGTTAATGAGAAAAACCATAGTGTCTGTAACAGAAGACTGTGTATATGTTAAAACCTTAGTGGTAAAAAAGTATGTGTCTGAATATTGTAAAAAAAAAAATTCCCTCTGAAATAAAAATTAAATGTAATTCTGATCCAGTAGAAATGCCTATGTGATATTTGATTTGAACACATTGACAATGGTGATCCACAATAGGCCCTCTATCTTCAGCAGTACCTGCAAGTGAAATAGTAGTTGGACTCTTTCTACTTTCCAAAACAAATGCCCCCATTTATTTCTGTAAGAGGGAGGCCCAAGTATAGCACTGTGATGTGTGTTTGTGTGCACAACTTTCCGTGGAATAGATCATTGTGTGTTTATGTGAGGATGTGTATGCACATATCTGTGAAAAATGGTCTGGAAGAAAGTAAACTGTCAGGCTAGCTTGCAGGCCAGTTACATAAGCAGCTTGCTTGCTTGCGTATTTGAGGTTATGGTGGTGGTGGTGGGGGATGGGGGATTTGGGGGGGTCTGGGGGCGTGGTAAAAAAAATGAAGTAGGGAGACTAAAAAGAGACAGAAGACTCAGAAGAGAGAAAAATGGGCCTGCCCTGACAGCAGACTTTCAAACAGCCTCCTGGCTCTGATACAAACAGTTATAAAACAACCCAAATTGCTCAACTTGCAAGGAAAATTCTAAAAATAACTAACCTGTCTGAATTAGATTACAAGTTTTATATGTGCAGAAATCATAGTCATTCACTGTGTGCTTTTGCAAATGTAATAGTTTAGGACAGACAGTCTTGTGACCAAACGGAAAAGATGGTTCATGGGAAAGCTGTAATGTAACTGAGGAATAGTATTACTGCTGGATATGACACTGCATATTAGAACCAAAATAGAACAATGGTTTTAAAACTCCATCTCGGTGGACCCAGAGTTTAAAATCATCTCTCTGGCCCAATTTTTGCAGGCGATTGTGCAAGCTGATTTAGCAAACTGTGTACTGTTTTAGACCAATGGCACAGTTAGAGTGGCAATATAATATACCCAGAAAGTAAAAACATAAAAACACATGCCAGTGTTTTTGCATGTTTTAACCCATGGATTACAAACTGCATTTATTTGGGTTTTTAGCCCAGTAGAGGTATAGCAATGTTCCCACCACTTTGTACCAGGCAATTATATCTCTTCATGGCAATCCATCCAATGTGGTTCAGACAGTCTAATGACTTTGGAGATCCCCTGATTTTTTCTCTGGTGGTACCATGAGGGTGACTTAGGTTACATTTGCGGTTCAGAGTGAAATATCTCCACAACTTTTGGACTGGCTGCCATAAAATTTGGTACAGGTATTCAAGGTTTTTGGGGATAAATCCTACTCACTTTGGCGATTCCCTGACATTTTCTGTAACTCCGATGGCAGGACAAATTTTTCAGTTAGTCAGTGAAATACAGTAACTTTACATATGATGGATTGGCTCAAAACTGCTATGACAGTGACTGAGTTTTAGAGTGTCTTATCCTGGCAACTAGTGGATAGATTTCCATAAAATTTGGTAGAGGTATTCAAGGTCCCTAGAGGACTTTGGGAAAATAAGGAAAACACATATATTTCACCACATTCTAACCCACCATTACAAGTCAAGACCTTTGCAGTTAATGTGTGTAATACAGAATTAATTTCCATATTTATTTTTGATGCTGAACAACTCTATGTGATGTGAAGTCAGTTAGAAGAGTAATTCCAAACCAAGTAATCAAACAGTGTGTTCCTGATCGTGTGTGTGCATGCACTTGAGTGTACTCAACTTGTGTGTATTTGAAAGTATGACAGAGCCTGAAGACCCTGCAAAGAAGAACCCACACACACACATACACACACACACACACACACAGAACATCACATGCACACAAACACTTACACACACTCCTAGATTCTACTGATGACTGCTCAGACCATGCAAGAGCACGCTAATCTGTTGGCATGACAACTGGAGTGGAATATTCGCTTGGCCTAGAAAATATGGCAGTAAAGAAAAGATGAATGAGCAGTGAGATATGAATAAGAAAACAGCAACAGCCTTGAGACAGTCTTTAATTATAGACCCCACTTACTTTGCAACAATACTACACAGTGTCCTGTCTCACCCTCTGATCATCAAATAACTGTCTCAAGAGGCACAGGTTATTAGCACAGGTGTATGCATCCATATGTGAAAGTGTGTCCAAGTGTGTGAAAGTCAGTCTATGTACTGCTATGAAATACTGTATGAGTTCTAACGACTGCCCCATCGCCTCGAAGGCAGACGCTACAGATTCTGCAGACCGTAAAGCATATTTATAACTATTTGATGTTTCTACTGTTCATGTTGGCTTTCCCTGGGTAGTTTTGATGTTCTCTTCACAAACCACTAAAAACGCCTTAAACGTCTCTGACAGTCCAAGGAGGTCAGATGGAACGGACACAAGGAATAAAGCCATGTTCTAGTCCCATGAAACAGGTCTGAATTTATGGTTTAATTCCAGCTGAGAGCCTGTGAAGAGAGTGCAAGGATGAGGTTCCTTTTACTGCTGCTCCACAAGATCGCATAAAGCATTTAAGATTTTCCCTAACTCCAAGCACTAATACTGAGACTCTGAAAAAGCAGCACAGCAGTGGGGAAATCTTGCTGGGGAGGGCTGAATCAAGGGGTTTTAATGTGAGATCAGGTGCTCTCAACTTTTATGTTAGGCCAACACCTGCATGCATTATTAAGTGTGATGGATATAAAATCTCTGAGATTAGAGTTTAAGTGGTGTGTCAGAGGTTTTGAAAGAAGATGTTGATTTCTGACTGGTTTTGAGGCACGCTGAAAAATTTTAAAACTCGTGAAGGTGTGTTGCAACATCAGTAAAATTGTTGGTACAAAAGGTCTAAAAGGAGTTGGCAAGCATACTTTGGTCTTAGCTCTTAACTGTTATCCTTACATCGTCTTGCACCCTTCCCACTTATCCTCCCATCAGTAGGAGAAGACGTCTGTCTGTGTCTGACCTCGCTTGGCTTATATCAGAGAGACAGAAGAGAGAGTGGAAAATAACTGAGAGCCTCAGCAGTGGAGGATTTAGACTTGGGATGGTCCTTTATGTCTCTGCAAGGACGGCCAAATCCTCCGACATAACAGAAGCATCGGCAGACACAACACATGGTCAATAGATCCCTGATGAATTGATTGCAGCATTAAAACAAACACGTTTATCTGATGTGACTCACAGCTGAGATCTGATAAGTTGCATACAGACAAGATCTGAATCTTGTGCATGAGGATCATATTAAAGGAATAATTTGACATTTTGCAAAATAGGCTTATTCGCTTTCTTGTCGAGAGTTAAATGAGAAGATTCCACTCTCATGTCTGTCCATTAAATATGAAGCTATAGCCAGCAGCCAGTTAGCTTAGCCTAGGATATAGACTGGAAGCATGGGGAAACAGCTAGTCTGACTCTGTCTAACTATTTAAAAAGCACCTCTAAATCTTAAGATAAAACATGTTAATAAGTGAGCTTTACATTGATTGATTGATCATATTAAAGGTCATATCAACACGTTGATAGATTTTTTTTTTTTTTTACCTTTGGACAGAGCAAGGCCAGTTGTTTCCCCCTGTTTCCAGTTTTTACGCTAAGCTAAGCTAACTTGCTACTGGCTCCAGCTATATCTTTTTTTTCAGCAAGAAACGCTGCGAGTCCAGCAAAGAGCCAGACATTCCTGTCTAGGTTGCTCTTCATGGGAATCTTGATCTCGGCTTAATGAGCGTTTGCTGGAATGTTTAATACCAAGTCTAGAGCTTCAGGCCATCCTCTGCTACCTCCAACTGAAGCTGAGCGTTACTGTAAACATATTAGAGGGATCAAACTTTGTTGACTTCCACTGCTGAATGTGCGTGCATGCAGAGGTCAATCATTCTCCCAGTCAGCCCTGGCATGGGCCTACAAATCAAATGGTTGGACCGAGATGTTCGGACCCCATGCTGAGCGGAAAAGAGTGCAAGAAAAAGGAGCAAGAAAAAACAGGGAACAACCAAGGGACAAAGAGAGAAACTAAAGGTAGAAGAGGAAAATGGGAGAAGAGAAAAAAAATTAAGACAGACAGATAAATCAAGGAGGCAGAGAGATACATAAGATATGGAGTACAGAGAAAAGCGGGGGTGGCTTTAAAAAATGCATGCATCTCCATTTGACAGAGGGGAAAAAATTTCCCAGCAGAGAAGACTGTAGGTCAGAGCATAGCTGGAGCATTAACACTCAGACTGCCTAAAAGAAACACTTCCTCAATCATGGAAGAAGAAAGGAAAGAAGGAGAGAGTGGCGGGAAGGAGAAAGGAAGCTTTGGAGATGCCCTGAGGCTGAGCTCTCTCTCCCCTATGATGCCATTTAACTGCTGCTACTTACTATGGAGCCTCACACACAAACCCAAACAGACACACACACACACACCGCAGACATGTTTACATGTGATCCATTTTACAGTTGAGCGTTTGCTCAAAGCCATTAGGTTAAGTGTTCTCCATTGCAGACTACAGTAGGACGTGATAGTCCACATAACACACACTCATAAGCATCTGTAATTGGCAGACTCATCCTCCTTTGAAAAATATACAGTGCCATGGTGGGCATGCGGACGTGTGCCGTTCCTATTTGTGCCACAAATGATCAGTCAGTGGATTCAATGACCCAGAATGTTTCAAAAATTTCCAGCAGTGCTTTCTCATGTTTGACATGCATGTGCAGTGGGCACCATCTCTAATCTGTCACAGCACATTCCACTGAGGGAATAATACAGACATTTGATCTCCTCTGGGAATCCCGAAAAACAGAAAGCCTTTCCATCAACCCAAGACATAATCCTCAAGCAATAACTTGCATTACAGTGGCTCTGGGATTTAAGTCTAAGGCTGTAAAGGTGAATGAAGTGAATGGGCTGAAGAGATATATGCTGGGTTGGGGTGGGGTGTGGGGGGGTGGATATACAAAGACATTTTGACTTAATCAGACATTGTCAACTTGTGGGGAAAAACAATCATCCTTTATTCAAATCTTTCCTTTCATTTTCTGGAAGAATTTTATCTCCTTGTTGTTAAACACAGGCCATGTTGAGGTAAATTGATGTGAAATGACCTGTGACGTTCTAGCTAAATTGTGAGGAACCTGACACCAATCTGAGAGCTCAATACTTTGACACACACAAATTCTCCAAACTGAAAAACAAAATAAACCTTTTCCACAGCAGATAATGTGGCATGTAATAGCAGGAAAAGTACAAGTGTAATTGATAACATTAACAACTGCATTCCATTTAGCTGAGTTCGAGGGTCCTGGTACTGTAATGCTGGCTCACTGTCTTTACTGGTGGAGCTGGGCCATCATAAACAAAATTCGCTTCACCTGTGCTTTTCCTTCTATAACAAGTCAAAATGTCTGCGGTGATAAAGGTCTCTAGTCAAGGTTTGTCACTGTGCTTCCACAACAACCCATACAAGCCTTTTCTGAGTTGGCACCGCTATCAGCAGGGAGATCATTTGATGCTGTTGCCATTATGTGTGTCAGTGCCTTCCAAAACTGTTACAAATGACTAAAAATGACAATAAGCTATTGATTTTCTGATCTGCCAGTGCTATGGTTAAATTTTAGTTAGGTTTAGGCCCAAATCTACTTTGTTCAGACTGGTAAAAAAATTGTGGTTGGCGTTTAAAAAAGAATTAGGTTAGGGAAAGCTCACTGTCATGGATGAAACCAAATATGACTGTGGGTAGGAAATGCAAAACAAAAAGCAATCTCCCCTGTCACAGTTAAATACTTTGCTGACCCAAATATCCACCCTGACCTCTAAACAAATTTGCAGCATTAAAACATTGTCATTCTACTCCTGTCTTTGCTTCTGAGACAAAAAAGTCCAATTGTAATGGCTGCAAGAAGTCCTTCTCATCACACAGGACAGTCTCAGCTGACAACAGAAAGAAAAAGCTTTAGCTTTAGCTTCCCGGCATAATGCTTGCTTTTTAATTAATTCCTTTGCTGTGGTGAACAGTTGTTGAACTAGCCAAAATCATTCAAGTTACATTACCTATTATTAATGTGTATTAAAGCTCCAGCACACAAAGAAAACTATGTATCACTGTGCGGTTGGAGCTAATGACGTAGCTAATGGCTGGTAGCTAACAGCTAGCTAATAGGAAGCTTCAGCACAGCTGCATCACTAATGGTATTATTGTCAATGTTAGCATTGGTTGAAATGAACCTAAAACAACAGGAGATATGTCTTTTTGAACTTTTTGGCATTCAGATTTAGTAATCATCTTTTTTTTTTCTCTCTCAAATATTTTAGGAATTTTTACAATTTTATTTTTTGCCAATAAAAGTGAACACATGCCAGACAAAATAGGCTGCTTTGCTCAATAACAAGCAGCTGAAAAATTATGTATACCGTTAAAAACTGAAATTATGACCTGCTTTAGAAACTATTTTTTGACACAATCATGCACAACACATCACTGAGGTGGTTGGGTTTCTGCTTGAAGCTTGTGGAGGCACTGGAGCAGAAGGTCTTTTCCCCTTCCCTCTCTATCTGTTTTTTTGTGTGTGTGTGTGTGTGTGTGTGCGCATTTCTGTGCATACATATACTGTATGTGTATGTGTGTTCTCATGGATTGGCCAGCACTGGTTGTCATGGTTATCTGGCTATACTATGGTTGGGTCTACCTCGGTCACCATGGAGCCCTGGCTGTCTCCAATATCCCGGCATCCCTTGCAAAGCATCCCCCCAAAACCGTGTTCAAACATTTTTTCATATTTTTTTTCCAACAATCACACCAGCTCTTCTTTATCCTCTAATTTTACATCAATCCATCTGACTGTTTCCTTCAAACATTTGCAATCCACTCTCTCTTACTTTTGCTTAGCTTTGCTTTTCTCACCATCCCCCCTCTTTCCCCTGGTCTTTCATTTTCTCTCCCTCTCATGTCATTTCCCTCCTCTCCCTCTCTCTTCCTCTGTCTCCCTTGGTTTCTCATTTTTCTATCTCCAATCTCCCTTCCTCTTCTTCCCTCACACTCCAGCTGTAATAAGCTCACCTTGTTAATAATATGGATATGCTGCTGTGTAGCTGTATCCATTTTCTGTTTACAGTGTGCTGAATTAACTTCATCATTTAGGAAAAATATGAAAAGTGTTGGTCTGCACAGAAATCGATAGAGCAGCCTGTTTGTTTGTGTGTGTGTGTGTGTGTGTGTGTTTGCGTGCAATAAAATCCCTCTCTGCTTGTTAAATTGAGTATTCATTGCATAAAATGAGATTTGTGGAAAAATAATATTGCTTAAGGGCTTGAATTGCTTTTGTGAAAACTCATTGTACTCTAAACCTCTTTAATCTGTGTGAATGGACATAGGGTTTGTGTGTGTGTATATACAGTATGTGTGTGCCTCCTTTATATGTGTCCCTTTTGCACCGAAGAAGAGGAGAGGTGTGAGGCACAGCCAGAAATTGCGAAAGCCTAGTTTTTTTTCATTAAAAGTGCAGTCCACACAGACACATCAAACACTGATATTTGCTGACATTTCCTGATGTTTGCTGATGTGGTAATTTCACAGAAAGTCACTGAGGTGTGACTGCAGTGAATTGAACCTGTATAATTGTTTATTAGGCTTTAAACACTGGGAAAATAACCATACTGGCCAAAAAATAAAACACAGGTATGACATGTATGATATTACGTTAGAGTTGAAAATGTGATAAATTAAGTCATGCCACAGGATAACCCTAATGAAGTGGATGAATTCATAGCTCTATTCTGTTTTTCTCCTTCTTTTGTAATAGAGAGAGTTAAAAATTGCGTGCACATTTACTTTTGCTGTGTATTTTTCTTTCCTTTTCTTTCCTCTGGTGATGCTGTGAACGCCCTCAGACTCCCGTGGTGCCATCAGGGAGCTCGGCCAGGCCGTGATAGTGACACGCTGTAGCCCCATAAAGCTGCCCCAGCCTGGTGCAACAGCCAAACTAAAAGCTGCTTAGTGGGGAAAACTCTGGCTGAGTCCCTTAAAGCTGCACTAATCAGAGCTGTTAGAGAAGGAATCGTCAAATGTATCGCACACCAGATTACAAGGACATCTAGAGCTATGGATCCAAAGATGGATGGATGGTGATGGATACAAGGACATATGGCAAAAACAATAATGTGTGCTTCTTTGAGGTTAAAAGACAAGCTTTTTCTTGTGTGGTTGTCAAACAGCATCACGTCTGACTTCTTGCACACCTGAATGCAACAGCTCCATCCTGCACAATTACATCTCAACAAGACAAAGACCAGGGAAGCTGTTGCATATCTGAGCATGCGTCTGAGTACTCTGCAACCATGACGGCAGGCGTCGGCTGTGGATGCAACAAGCAACCCTGAGCACTTTCAGCGCTGATTGGAGCGGAAGGGTAGCAGAAGAAGAAAGAGAGAGACGCAAACAGAGAGAACAAAAGAGCCACAGAGGCAGCCAACAAGAGGGCTACAGCGGCCACAGGGCCCTGGATGGCAAATATAACACAACTGCGGCACTGTCACCCCATTTGTCCAAACTTGGCAAGCTCCTTCATAGGCCATCAATGCCCTCTGCTTATCCCAGGAGCCTAACACTTTTTGCACAGATAGCTCACACATTAGCATGCATCCCCATCCCCCTGCAAGGGCAAACAGCCGCTCACAGCAGCGCTTATGATACATAGGAACGCTTCATATGCAGCAGCAGCTGGGGATCTGTTGGACAATCAAGATAATCTAGCTACATTTTGGGTGGATCTAAACGACACCTGATACTGACAAAAGCAAATGAAGACATAAGACCTGGATGTCTCCACCATTCAGGAATGAGTGATGGACCTCTCATCCATTGATGGATCATAAACACCTTTCCTGCCCTTGGAAGCTTACCTGACTTTGAACTCAGTGAGTTGTGGCTGAGCCCCCGGTTCAGCACAGTAGATCTGGGGGAAGTAAAATCGGTGAGACTGAAGGTTGATATCCATGGTGTCCAAACACAGCAGGCACACAGTTCAGCCCTGCTCCGCAACTAAAAAACTGGAAAAAAAATGTCTGTATTTGTTGTGTCAGTTGCTTTTTCCTTTGTCTCCCTCAATTTCGTCGCTGACACTTTCACTAAAGGTCGGAGTTCAGCGGAAGCATCGCCAGTCGCCTTCTCCCAAATGGTCGCAGGGCTACAGAGCGCTACCGCCAGAAAGGCAACCCCCTCCTCTTCATCTCCTCCATGCACTAAACATTCAATCACCTCTGCTGCCCGGCACCGAACAGGCACACTAACCTATTTCCCCACTAGCAGCCACTGTACACTCGGCAGCTGCGAGCACAAGAACAAAGATGACTCCTGTAAAAGATGCTGTCTCCCAAAGAATCAGGAGAAACAAAAATAATCCTGGTTTTCAGTCATCAATTCATCGTTTAGATAGTAGAGAAGCAAAATTAGCTAAAAATGATGGAGAGATTTGAACTGTAGGAGAAAGAGAGGCTTAAAAATGTGAGAGCAGTTTTAAGCCCTCAGCCACATACAGAGGAGACTGAATGGGAGATAAGAGTCCTTTGGTTTTTACGCTTCAGAGACAGAGGAAGGGGGAGAAAATAGGGAGAGATGGAGATAGAGAGAGATTCCTGGTGCTGTGAGGCGTTGCCCTCACACTGCCTCTCCTCTCTGTGTCTCATTGGATTACCTCCTCCCTCTCCATCCCCATTTCTTCCCTCCTCCTCCCTCCATCCCTCCCATCCTCGCCTCCCAGCTGTGACAAGCACGATGGGCCGCCAGCCCTGGAGGCTGCTGGTCCTGCCCCTCCTCCTCCATCTCCTGTCTCTCTTCCTCCTCCTCTCACCCCCCCCATCCCCGTTCTCCTCTCCAGGCTGCGGGATTGGCCGTGGCAAAGATGCATAAACCCACATGGAGAGAGGAGGAGGAGCAACAGATTTTAATTCATCTGATGGCTCTCGTGTTTCCTCGCATATGATTTGAGGTGGCATCCAAGGCTTGGGTGGAGCTTGGGATGCAACGCAGGCATACACACTCACACAAAAGCACGTACACACACTGATCTGACAGCTTAAACTGGATGTTCATTAACAGAAAGGGACCCAGGTGGAGAGAGAAAAGGCAATGCATGCTTCTGTTGAAACGTGGTAACATGTGGCTCAATTGGCTGTGAAAACAATGAATGTAAACCACACACAGTTAGAAGGTTGTTCTACATATATCTGAAGATGCATTTACAGGTGCTTAAGATGTACAATTTAATTAAACTAAATTAAATAGTGCACCATTGTGATATGGGTCAGACAAACAATATGCAACCAAATTTGAGAGTGTAATGCCAACAATTGCCCCTTTAATATTCCTTTGCTCCATCTATCCAGTTGCATGTAGATTATATGTAATATAAGTGGTGTGTGGCCATAACACCAATCTTCTTGGTAGGTTCCACATCACAGCGGCTTTCCAGTAACCAATAAATCCTTCCTATATTTACTGTACATCCTCCGGCATCCCAGGAAAATATCCCATCCGTGGTCTCTTTCTAGTACAGTACACCCCACTCACAACACCCACCTCTGCCCTGCTGTGTGCTGTGTTTTGCCAGCAGGCAATTTGATTGATTGGACTAGCTATAGAACTGTTGGATGACACGGTTTGCTCTGTAATCGGTGTGGACATAGCAATTTGACAGCAATTCAGTGCAGTTTACTCGCCTGCTGTCAATTGTGTTTGGCCTCAAATCTTCGTGCCAGGAATTTTATCCTTGATCTTCTTAAATCCATGTGATATTAGTTCACATAGTTGTCAGACACTGGAAAAACGTATTTACTTCAATTTGCAAATGTCTGCAATAAGTTGCATCAGGTAGCCTTCTCACAGGAATGAAGTGTCGTTACAGCTCCACAGCAAGTTCTGTACAGATTTAGAGGGGTGCTCAATTCAGTACTGCACTTCCACAAACGTCAGAGGCTTGCAAGAGAAACGTTGAACAAAGAATGCTAAAAATAAAAGCAGCAGGTTAGCTCCGAAAACAATGGATCCTACATTTCCCAAAATGCAATTCAAAAGCATCTATCGTTAGACTTCCCCTACCTGGGAAATGCCTTTGTCTTTCAAACACCATGCCCTAGTTTGTAACAAGGCTCTCAGTTGTAGTACAGGCCCAAAAGAACTAAATGACATCACTAGGGTTATTTACTCCTCTAAGGCCACTTATAAGTTAAACCTCTGTTTTCACAGGCTTAGTAGTACTCCACATGATGAGACTTCATAAACTGAACTTCATGGGTAAAATCAGGTAAATATATAAACTGAACAATAAATAAACATTTTTCTTACATATTTTTAACAGCCTTTTCTCTGTTTTTCGGGGTTTTTGCTGGTTTAAGAGCCAGATGGAGTTTTCCACAGCCTTTGTGCTCAGCAGCAACAAGCTTACTCACAAAATAAGTTAGGATCATCTCTTTTCCTTAAGTACTCACATGCAGCCCCACCCGCCTTCTGTTTTGACCTTTTTTTTATTGTTTAAGTCTCTGTCAAGATGCAGTGAGTGTACATGCCGAGCACCTTACTGTTTTTTGGTTTTTTTTGTTGGGACATCATGAGGCATTGGTCATCTTCCAATATGACACACTACACAGAATACAATACGCAAATGTTGCATCCAACACTTTTTTCAGTTCCCGAGACCAAAAGTCTGTCAGGTGAGGCAGATGCTGAGCAAATATTGTCTGAATGGTTAATTAAGCATCTAGTCTCCTACTGAGACCCAAAATTTTATTTTCTTATTACAAGCCAAAAAATCTGCCAAAGCAGTGAGATGATTCAATCAATTTCTGTGACGTGTGTCATTTTCTCAATAGAAGTGCATGCATCTGTCTTTGGAAAATTCTTGAAACAAGGAAACTGCAACATTTTCACTCCACTGGCACTGGAAGCATTTTGTCTTGTTTACTGAAAACAAGTCTCAAAAGCTGAATGTGAGACAGAATCGCTTGTTAAGAAGGGTGGTTTTTGCAATGTGTGAGTATATTGTGGGGTTTCAGCTGGATTTATATGCTACATGAACTATTACAGTGGCCAATGTGTGTCCGTCCAGATGGTACACAGGGCAGTAAAATCAATGAATGACATTATTTCCCTATTAAACTGCAGCACGACGTTGAGCAGTAGCCTTTTCTCTTAAACTCTTCAGTGACTGAGTACAATGACTTTGAAACTGACTGAAACAGCACACTGGACTACATTTCTATTGAAGCAAATGCATGAATCTTTTCTCCATATGAAAAGGCAGTGAAACACTGCTCGCTGAACAGTAACTCCTGTTCAAGTCATTCATCTTTCTCTCTCTTATTCTCTTCAAGAAGAGAAGGACTTTTTTACCATCGTATGCTTGTTGTCACAATGGACAATGTGAGAGTGTAAGTCTCCATCTAAGCGGAGGAGAAACTGTCTCAGTGAGCAGAAAAGACAAGAGAAACTGAGAGAGAAGGGAAAAAAAGCAGCAGACTGACAGATCAGGGGTTCCGGATGGGGGAGAGAGTAAGATGATTTAACAATAAAGAGATGAGAGAGGGGGCTGAGTAAAAACAAAACATGTGGAGTGAGGGGAAAGGGATAGAGGAGTGGACAGATGGGACAGACAGGTAGAGAGAGTTAAATGCCTGAGTGGGATGGAGATAAGCTGGATAGAGAGAGAGAGAGAATCAGGGGGAGGGCAAGAACATGGGGGAGGGAAACAGGGGAGAGAGCAGGAGAGAAAAAGACAGAGAGAGAAGAGGAGAGGCAGAACAGGAAGGGTGAAAGGACATCCAGCCTCCTCTTGCACTTAAACCCATCCCCCATCTCTCTCTCTCTCTCTCTCTCTCTCTCTCTCTCGCAGGTTAAACTTTGGCAGCAGATTGTATTCTAATCCTCAAAGCCGCACACCTCCATTTCCATTGACTACATACTGTATGTGTGTGTGTGTGTGTGTATGTGTGTGTGTGTGAGAGAGAGAGAGAGAGCAGCAAAGTGCTAGTGTATCAACCTGGCTATTAGCATACAGCAGACGGTATGGTCTTCTGTCTGACACACAGCATGACTGAGTGAAAGTGTGTGTGTGTGTGTGTGTGTGTGTGTGTGTGTGTGTGTGTGTGTGTGTGTGTGTGTGTGTGTGTGTGTGTGTGGATGTGTGAGAGAGAGATGGAGTCAGCACCAGATAGAATGGGGGGAGTGTGATAGAGCTTTAGGGGGCAAATAGGTTGATCACACAAAGCAAAGACGGAGAGACCACTGATGCTGATGAGAGACTGTAGGGAAGGGCGGCATCAAATTCAGAAAAAGCGTGCACACATGTAACTACAGGCTGTAATGCTAAGAGTGTTTTGAGTTTCAGCCCCTTTAGGTACTCCGACTCAAAAACATGATCCAATCCAATACAGTTCACATTTGACTTAACAGGTGACGCACCAGCCAAGACAGAAATCCCACAATAGTGTTTTTTTTTTACCTCCACTTAAGCAGAATGTTATGGCTCCTGAAAATAATAGTTTCTTACTGTTTGGCAGGTGTCCACAAAAAATTACATTGTGAGATTGTTTGCCTCTGCCTCCCATCTCATTATTTTTATATAACCGGCCACCTCTTCATGTATTATCACTTAGTTCTGCTTGAGTCTGAGGATGTACAGTTGTCTTGGCTGCATCCAAACATCTGGCATCCCTGTGATGTAAACTTTGTGAAAGAGCATAAAATTCCGCATGAAACATCTGCATCTGCTGCTACAGTGGCAGCCACAAAACGTCATGCTGACAGAGTCTCTTTACTTCGATTCAAACACCGACACACACTAACACACACCACATGACAGTCCTGTCGCTGAGTAGGTAAATCACACACTCGCATGGATGATGATGTGGAAACATTCAAGCTGTCTGTGCACACGATATGCACCCACACACAGGCGCACACACAAACACATACACACATAAATAATATAAACATAGCCACAGAGAATCCAATATTCACAAATACTAGGCACTAACTTTCTAGAAAATTTTTTTTGTAGTATAAGTAAGAAATTAAGAGTCATGATTATTTACACACACACACCTACACACACTTCTTATCCACTACACTTGTCTTCTGTGTTCTTCCAGGGCTTCCGGGTCATTTGCAATTGCTTCTTGCACCTATACCAGGCCCCAGTTGATTAATTGATTTCAACAGACAAAGTTTTTGGCCAAGCCTCTGATTTATTCAGATTTTTCAGCCTCATGATATTGTGCTTTTACTGGCATTTGCCCCCAAATGAACACATGACCTCAAAGACGCAATAAAATTACACATACTCCAAAGAAGCACTTGAGCAGCCAGTTGTTCAGTTCTTTCACTAAATAAAGGAACTATGGATAAAAACAGTTATGATTCCTACACAGTTCACCCAGTATGGCTGTAAACACTGTCAAATTAAATCTGAGTCTTGGCACTTTGACCTCATTGTCAATGTTTCATTTCAAATCCAGTGACTCCAGTACAGAGCCAAAACAACCCAAATGAGTCATTGTCCAAAAACATACAGATTACACTGTATGTTTTTCTAGCTATCCAGTCACATGTAGTTTTGTATAATCCAATCTGACTCCCCACTCCTGTCATCCTCACAAACATGCACAATCCACCTGTACGCAGGCACGCTATATGAGGTAAAGTGGGATGGAGAAAGAAAAGGGATTAATTGAGTGTGAGAGGTGTGACAGAGAGGAGTTTAAAGATCTCTGGCGTTTCCTGTCTTCTCAGATAACTCACACCAGCTCATCCTCGCAGGACCGGGGATTGAATTTCAGCTGCAAACAAATGCGCACACGCACGCAGCATGCACACACCGTCTGACTCACATGAGCCGATCATTTTAATTACGCTACACACCAATGTGAGCTGGCAGGAGATAGAGAGGGGGAAGGGAGACAGAGCGGGGAAAAGGATGAGGGAGTTCTTTCCCTCTCATTCACAAAGATTTGATTACCTCTCTCTCTCTCTCTCTTAAGCACACACGTCTGCGTAGATCAGCCTCATCGCTCTGCCTCCTGACGCCTCTTTGTGCATAATTATGACTCATAAAGCCCACTGTTTGTCACCCAGAATGCACTGCGTTATTATACAGATTCACAACAGAGACCAGACATGTGACCTCACACCTGACACTGGATGCATCCTAGAGTGCAACATCCTTCTCCATTTTGTGTTGTGTATGTCATACTGCGTTATGGCAGATGTGGCTGTTATTACTCACAGATGTGATGTGGCTGCAGCATCGTGCACAGGCATCAGAGTACAAGCTGTACAAGCTGTACAAGCTACAGCCTCTGCAACATACAAGTATATGCAAGTCACTGGAGGTCCATTCATTTTCCCTGAGCAAACAGAAACTAAACAACTCAACTTTCAGTGGTTACTTTTGTAGACATCTGTGCGTTCTTGTCTCTACCCCATTAACAAAATTTTTCTCAAGAAACTTGTGCAATATGAATGCAAAATTGATCACAGGCAATAAAGGCATCACAGTTCTTTGCAGCTTTTAGTAGAATGGCTCAACCCCATGTTTATATACCATAAAACTGCAGCTTGCCTTGATGGCTGTATGTTCAGTGGCTACATTTTTTCCAGGGGTTCAGCTTCAGAGTTTTCAGTATTTAATCAAACTCCCTAACATTATTTGAGTGCTGTGAGTTGTATATAATCGTGTTAATAGTTTATATTTTAGGGAAAAAGAGTATAAAATGTTGCCACTTAAAGTTCTGCAGATACGTTCGCTATGAACATTTTGAAACGGCGCAAATATGTTCATATAAGATTCTTTTTCACGTTTTCACTATTTAAGTTGAAATGGCTAACTTGTTAGCAAATGCATATAGAGGGACATTATCACTCTCCTTTAGCTCACCAACTCATGAGAAGAATATCAGTCTCTTTAGCTGCTAAGCGCTCAACTGTGTTCACCGGCTATCGCTGACTTTATCTCTTTCCCATTCTTTGCAGGGATGGTAGCGTATAGTAGGTTTAACAGAGCTTCTGTAGTGGGAGCAGCTGTGTTTATGTGTTTGGAAATGATGCTGATGAGAGCGGGGAGACTGAACCAGAACAGTAAAATTGCACGCCGTCAAACCAAAAACAGTGTCAATAACAAAGATGCTAAAACCCTGTGTAGATCTGAGGTGAATCGGGTGATAAATATCTGGGGGTTCAACCCCTTTCACATACATAAAAATACAAAAATATTTATTATAGCAGCTTTAACTATTCACCAGATGGTGTTTTATTGGCTTTGAATCCTAGTAACATTGAAAATTGTGCAGCATTTATCATGTCGAGGGAACATGCAATGACTATATCCTCAATAACCTGCGGTGCAGAATTAGTCAGAATTTCCAAGATCTCTAGAACAAAATGTGAAAATACCTAAACTTTAAAGTTGTAACACTATAAGGAGGGTTCAATCAAAAGCAAACACCTGTGCAACTTCAAAGCACACAGCTGTGCTCTGAGAACAATGCACTGAGAGAGTAATCTGACCTCCTCTGCCACTAATGAATGTATGCCACAGCAGGACATAAACCATGACATTTCCATGATTTATTTCAGGTCAGGCACCAGGTGCACTGGATCTTGGTCTATAGTGTCAGTGCATTGTGGAAATGCACATTATCCTCTCACACCAGCAACCTTTTTGAAGCCTCGTCTCGTCTTAAACACACCTACAGTGCTATTATACATTCACTTTCACACTGCTGTGTACTTGAATGAAACTGCCTGTTGGTATTTATGAGCATCTAGAGTTAAACTGAGTTTACTTCTATGTGTCGGCCTTGTCCTGCATTACTACAACGCACAGTTACTGTTAACGCTAGTTATTCATATGGGTCACGCACATACCACCAACTGCTCCTGTCAATACACATCAGGCAACAGTGATGATGTGGGATCGATAGAACCCATACTGCACTTTCGGAGCATAATGAAACACTCCAGTCCACGCAAGTGGAGGAGATGGTGTTGGTGGGAGGACACCATGGGTAGGCTCACGCTGCAGGCAGGACCGCACGTCAATCCTGCTGTCAAACTTCATTACAGGTCAGTCACAAGCAAATGTACAAAGAAACCATTTAGTTACATATATGCCACTTAACGTGTACCTAAGAGCCACACAAGGCCTCACCTAAGAATGACTTGGTTGCACTTGTGCAGTTATTTGCAGCACTGATGGATCGTTAATATGAATCTATTATGAATGATTTCTCTTTATGTTAACTTTGCATTGGGTCAGTCTTGTGAGAGAGATGGCTATGCAAAGTAAATAATGCAATAACTTGCAAAGGTTTTGGAAAGGATAATAGTGGGCATCAGTAATGAATAACATTCCCCTCTTTAAAAGGGGATAATTGAGTAACAAGAGCCTTATGTCAGAAACTGAAACAGAAAAGAAATCTACTTAAAGTAGTGATTTAACCTCAGATCTGCCTGCAAAGAGAAAATGGTTTGTGGTCAGTAGAGTCAAATTACAGTATTAAGGACTTCAGTTCAGTGAGAGCAGTAGGGCTGCATCTAACAATTATTTTCATTACAAATTAATCAGTCTTTTTTTCCTTTTTGATTGATTGATACATTTTTTGTTTGAAAAATGAATTAAATAAAAAGAGTGGAAAATTCTCGTCAGAGTCTCTCCAAGCAAAAGTTTCGGTCTTCAGTTTTGCTTGTTTTATCTGACGAACAGTTCAAGACCCCCAAAATGCTCATTGTACAGTGAAACAAAACAGAGAAAAGCAACAAATCATGCTCACGATGACAAAGCTAACATGCTGATATTTAGCAGGTATATTCTTCCCCCATCTTAGTTTACTGTGTTAGCATGCTATCATTAGCTGATTAGTATTAAATAAAAAGTACAGTTGATGGGAATGTCAGGTTTTGCAGGTTTTTAGTCATAAACCAAAGGATTGTGAAGAATGTGAGCTGTGACCTGATGATGGCATTAGATGTAAAGTTACTTAAGTTATCACTAAAGTGTACTAAACTTCCAAGTACCAAATGTCAACTTTATGTTGGTGCTAAAGTCAGGGCATAAAAGTCAGTAGCATTCATTCTCTGGGCACCATGGATATCTTTACCAAATTTAATAGCAATCCATCAAATAGAAGTCAAGATATTTCCCCAACCAATCAGCTGACTAACACTCCCATCCCTAAAAATGGTATGAAATGAAGCTTTTTGTCCAGTGATCTAGTAGTAGACCAATTTTAGATCTGTGTGTTCAAGAAAAGACTGCTAAACTACCAAGTCTCTGTAATCCCATTTCAGTGCTAAGGTCTGCAATTAAGAGCAGTCAAGAAGTCATGGCAGTGTCTGCTGTATCTAGCACGAAAAACAGGAAAAATGTGCATCATCATAAATCCAAGAGTTGCCATCGTGTCAGATTAGTAGGTTAACATGGAAAAAAGCCTCAATAAGTGGGAGAGAGGCAGAGATGGTAGAGAGGGAAACTGGGAAGATAAAATGTCCAGCCTCCAGAAGAGGAATCAGACAGACAGGCCCCATGATGTGAGGGATCAGTCCGTCAACCCAAATCCCTCACAAGAATCACCAACCCTGGCTTTACTGTCCCAGAATTTTGTCCCAGAGACCTACGTAACCTTTTGACCTCTCCACAGCTGGGGAAAATTGAAACTGATAAAACTAATCTTAAAAAAATGAGAAACAGGACATGGTAACTGTGCTGGTTTTGACTTTCTCTGAGATTGAAAAGAATACCCCATTAGGATTAGATAACACAATCTATCAAGCATGAATCTTGGTAGATTTTTACAACCAAATTTTAACATTTATATTAGATGATATATGAAATATGGCTGTTAATTTTCTGTTTAAACAACATAGCAGACTATTCTGCAAAGCAAGAGTGTTGTTTGAGAAACCAAACTTTTAAAACTTGATCCTCTTTATAGAAAATATGTAAAGGGGACTTTATATGATATGATCGATTTTATATATACTTTATGCTGATATTTAATCCAAACCCTAGCAATGGCCTGTGTCCTTCAAAACAACTTAGTTTTCTATATTCCCTGCCTTGATACTGCAGTATATCTGACCTTGACTAATGTATGCTTGAACAGAAGCTCACAGCACTGAGGTCAATGCTCATTAGATCACAGCACAAAACAAACTATTTGTGTCCCACTAGCATGCATACTCTAGCAAGACTGCAGCGAAGACATGCACACAGCCAGCTCAGCAGTTGGACACTGTCACACAAAAATCCACACAACCAATAGACTTGCTCAGTTTTGCACATTTTAAGTCATAAAAACTCTGAGATCGCTGCAGGTACAAAAAAAGCAGAGAAACACTCAGTTGCATCCAGCTGAGCTGCAACAAACTGTGTGAAGTACCGGCTTGTTGTGGTGAGTGACAGTCTATGTTGCCACCTACAGAGCACCTCCGTAAAGCACAGAGTCATTCATCCTAAATCACAGCTTTGTATTTGCGCGGCTGTCAGACAAATCCTAAAATTACAAGTGTACCAGCAGACAGCTTGTCAATGTAGTTAAGATCAAGACAGATTCTCCATAGCTGCACTCCTTTGACTGGCATTGTTTTATGGATCTATATGCACTGGATCCACAGGTGTGTAAATACATGCAGTCAGCGCGTTTTAGTATGTGTTCATGAGGTTAAGTTCCTTCATAATGCAGGAATAAAGCTGTGTCCTAACTGCATGCTAAGACTGAGCAGGTTTGTTGAGTAAGTGACAAAATAAAGTATACTCAAAAAAGTCAGTATGCATACTAAAAAGGATGATTTCTGTCAGTGTGTTTATGGTCCAACAATGCCACGCACAAAGGAAACAGAGGAGCTATTTACAGCTGGAGAAAATGAAAACAGATTATGGGCTGCAAGTCTTTTATCAGTTTCTGCTAGTGCAAAATGATCTCTTGTACACTAAATGGAAAAAGTCATTGGGCATTTTGTCTAATTCACGATCTTCCATAAAGCAGGCTACAGTACTGATGTGCATGAGTATAAAGAGCCTGGCTCAAGGGCATGTCAAGACACATAAGAGTGCGTTTGGTACCATCAGTATAAAGTATAGCTGAGAAGACAGTGGAGATGGAGGCAGCACAGAGGAAAGCAGCGAGAGGCTGAGGGGGAAGGTTTGACTTATAGGCACCCTGGTGGGAAAATATTCCACTCTGACCTTGGGGCACACACACTCACACGTACTCTCCCACACAGATCTCAGTGCCAGCGGCAATTAGAGTGAGCTAAGGGTTCCTCCTGTTCATGGTGAACCTGTGCCAAACGCTGGTGCCCCACCCACGCTGTGCAGCAGCAGCCTTTTAGCTGACTGGCTGCAAGGCTGGGCTCGGGCAGTAACACTTCACCTGATAGGCTCTTGCAGTCAGCCAGTGAAACCCGGTGCTTGCATCCCTCAGACAGCTGTGTCTGGATGCTGTAATGAACACTCTCTGTGCGCACACACAGAGGCCTGTTTAAGTAATAAAGGCATGTGACAGCCCTGTAAATCCAGTGATCAGATCTCTGTCGCAATGAAGTATCGTGATATGCGTATATCAATTAGTAGAAGCGTAGTCTGGTTTCCATGACAACGCCTCATTTTCTCTGCAGACAACCTCCACGTGACACATCACGGAGCGAGCTGGAGTCCGAGATGTTAGCTGGTTTCTCACCAAAGCCTGCTCGCTCTGTGTCTACAGCTGTGGAAACCTTAATACGCTGCTCTCAGACCAGCCGTCCCTCTTAAAAGGTCTGTATTCTGTCAGCCAACAGGTGACCTGCCGGTCAATAAAAGCGCGTGCCCCTGTGATGCACCTTTTGTGCTGCGCTGACATGCACATGACAGGCCTCCGACTGAAACTGCGCCAGTGAAACGAACAGTGAGCCTGTAAAGAGGATGTTTTGTCTTATCTCGCTGTGTCCTTTAATTTCCCAGAATAATGCGCAGTAGAATCGCAGCCGTCTGCGCTTTTTGTGCAGCGAAAGAGCAACGCATGCTTCTGCTTACCTCATCTTCCTCTCCTGTCCGTCCGGATGAGATGAATGGTGTTTTCTGTCTGCTCAGTGCCTTGCCCTTGAGTTCAGTTCGAGTTAAAAAAAAAAAAAAAAAGATCCAGGTCCAACTGAAGAGCAGCTCCGGGTGTTTTACTGAAAACAGCGACGGTGCCCGCGAAGCCTGCAGCCGGCTGGATGGGCAGATGTTGAGGGCGGAAAATGCAACACAGATTCCCACAGTTTTCAGGTCTGCCTTTTCAAAAAGTAAATAATTGTTCTGCGGTGTTTGTCAGGCGGCTGGTGGTTCGGTTGAGGCCATTTCAGAGGGCCGCAGGCCGCTGTCCGAAGGACGAGAAGCCGGGCGGAGTGTCTGACAGCGGCTTCGGAGGTGCCATCTTTTCCTCCCTTCAACCACTGGGAGGCTGGATGCGAGAGAGGGAAGGGATTGGGTGGGGGGGCCAGGCTGCTGAATATCCAAGTCAGTTTTGCTGCACGGTAGCGCCCTCGCTGTGGTGATGCAGCTACCGTGCAGGCAGGTAGAAAAAACGAACGCACCCCGCCGTCCTTGAGGAAAAAGTTCTGTCAAAATTTAAAAAAAAAAAGAAAAACTCTTTCGTTCCCAGAGATAAATAAAACACAGTTCTAAAACAGTCTGAATTTTTGCACTGCAGAACAATAAAGAGTTTCACAGGAGTATCAGTGATGTTATTGGATATAAAATACCATGATTACCACAAATAATTTAAGCCCTTGAGACCCTGCGGAGCTAGTACTATATTATTTTTTGATGTGTGAGTGTGTGTTCTATCTTCTATTTAATAACTGGAATAGACTGAACACGTGACTCAAAGGCAGATATTTTGTGGCAGAAACTAGTTAAAATAAGTGTAATGTTTCCATAGTACTTCTTACTATGGGAATTTACTGAGTTCATATCAAAGCTATTTTATCTTCTTCTATGTCATCACTTCCTATATTGTGTTTTTATTTCTGGGATATTCCCTTCTTAGCTTTCTGACTGATGGCTGAGCCTGTACAACATTTCTACATGCTGTTGTACAGAATAATAATGTGAAAAAAGTCATGGTGAGATACCTCATGCAGTATAACATGAGTGTACAGGGCATTCAGAAAGTGTTCAGACCCCTTAATTTTTTTCACATCTTGTTATGTTGTAGCCTCATACTAAAATCAGTTAAATTAATTTTTCCCCTCATCAATCTACACTCATTACCCCATAAATAGAATTTTAGGAATTGTAAATTTATTACAAATTATAAAACTGAAATATCAGATTGACATAAGTATTCAAACCCTTTGCTATGACACTTGAAATTTAGCTCAGGTGCCTCCCATTTCTCCCGATCATCTTTGAGATGTTTCTACACATTGCCTGGAGTCCACCTGTAGTAAATTCAATTGATTGGACATGATTTGGAAAGGTACACACTCTATATAATGTCTCACAGATGACAATGCATATTAGAGCAAAAACCAAGTCATGAGGTTGAACGACCTGCCTGCAGAGCTCAAAGACAGGATTGTGTCGAAGCACAGATCTGGGGAAGGCTAAAAAAAAAATTTCTGGTGCACTGAAGGTTCCCAAGAGAACAGTGGCCTCCATAATTCTTAAATGGAAGAAGTTTGGAGCAACAAGGTCTCTTCCTAGAGCTGGCTGCCCAGCCAAACTGAGCAATCAAGGGAGAAAGGCCTTGATAAGAGAGTCGACCAAGAACCTGACGGTGACTGTGGCTGAGCTCCAGAGATCCTGTGGGGGGACGGAAGAAACTTCCAGAAGGACAACCATCAGTGCAGCAGTCAACCGATCCGGGCTTTATAGCAGAGTAGCCAGACAGAAGCCTCTCCTCAGTGAAAGACTTATGAAACCCCGCTTGGAGTTTGCAAGAAAGCACCCGAAGAACTCTTAGACTGTGAGAAACAAGGTTCTCTGGTCTAATGAAACCAAGATTGAACTGTCTGGCCTCAGTTCTAAGTGTCATGTCTGGAGAAAACCAGGCACCGCTCATCACCTGCCCAGTACCCAACGGTGAAGCATGGTGGTGGCAGCATCATGCTATGGGGGTGTTCTTCAGCGCCAGGGACTGGGAGACTGGTCAGGGTTGAGGGAAAGCTGAATGGAACAAAGTACAGACGTATCCTTAATGAAAACCTGGTCCAGAGTGTTCAGGACCTCAAACTGGGGTGAACGTTCACCTTCCAACAGGACAATGATCCTAAGCACACAGTCAGGACAAAACATGAGTGCCTTAGGGACACCTCTGTGAATGTCCCTGAGTGGCCCAGCCAGAGTCTTGACTTGAAGCTAATCGAACCTCTCTGGAGAGACCTGAAAATAGCTTTTCACCGACAAGTCCCCATCCCAACTGACAGAGCTTGAGAGGATCCACAGAGCAGATTGGTAGAAAATCCCATAATCAAGAAGACTCAAGGCTGTAATCACTGCCAAGGGTGCTTCAACTAAGTACTGATAAAAGTGTGCGAATACTTATGCCAACATGATATTTCCTTTTTTACTTTTTAATTTGTAAAAATTTCTAAAATCCTGTTTTCACTGTGTCATTGTGGGGTAACGAGTGTAGATTGATGAGGAGAAAAAAAGAATTTAAGGGATTTTTGGCTTAAGGCTACAACAAAGTGTGAAAAAAGTGAAAGGGTCTGAATACTTTCTGAATGCACTGTATGTGGCACACACACTTGTCAGCAGGCGAGCTGACCAGCTATAACATCTGTCTCTGTCTGCATCAGCCAGCTGCTGTTTCTCACACGGAGGACAGACGGACACAGTTCAAACTCCACTGGGAACGCGAGTTAGGCTGTGCTCTCTTTTTCTTGGCAGGCAAGTCTATGGGTTCCCCACGCACTCTCAAAGTCCATCTGAGATTTTCTCACCCTTAATGTTGAGTGTTTAAAATTGCAGTTACAGATTCGTGTGTTTGCATCCAAACTTTCAAGACTGGGGTTAATGTTTTTAATTATGCAACATTATGCTTTTACAGTGATAGAATTACCTGTGTATCTATTAGCTCTCCATCAATGAATATGGAGGACAGCAGAGGTTTTAAGTTTTTCACAAAAAGAGAGAGTGCCACTGATTTTTGCAAAGAGAGAGAACGAATTTTTAATATCAAATAGTCATATAATAGTAACTTGTCACAGTTGGGCAGATGCAGAACTAAATGCATATGCAAGAAGAAAGAAAAGAAAACAACTACCATGAAGAGATCTATTATGATAAAAAAATATTTGAATTTATGTTTTTTGTTTAGTTCTTATCTCTAAATGCAGTTGTTACACATCCCATGGCACCATGTTATAATAATGCAGGCTTATGCTCTACAGTATCTTTTGCATTTGACTCAAAGCTGTAGCACTTCCACTTTCACCAGCAGAGGTCCTCCTACTTTCCAAAGCGCACAAGGATTTCTACTGGGGTTCATATGAGTGAGGACCCACTTTTAGATCATATGAAAAAGTTCAGCCCTTGTTTTAAGGGAACCTATATTTTGTTTAGTAGATCATGATCCACTGGTGTAACTTTAATATTCCCAATATGTTACCTTTCACTGATATTGTATCCCTGTTTGTGTCTATGGCCTTCATCTCCACAGGAGGGCGCTGAGGCTGTGCATACTTGGAT
Organism: Xiphias gladius; assembly: GCF_016859285.1. Taxonomy (NCBI): domain Eukaryota; kingdom Metazoa; phylum Chordata; class Actinopteri; order Istiophoriformes; family Xiphiidae; genus Xiphias; species Xiphias gladius. The sequence continues at coordinate 17,134,841 of NC_053403.1, forward strand.
TTTACACATTTCAGCAGGTCTCACACAAGTTTATGAAAGGTCACAGTGAAAAATATGACTGTTGCAGTATTTCCAAACAAGGCTAAAAATGTTTCTACATGGTCAGAATTTATATTTTTTCACCCATGAGGCATCTACTCAGTGTAATTGGAACAACACCAGAACCTGCTACAATAATGGGAATGATGTGTGAAGTAACCATAAGATACCTGAACAATTTGGATGCACCCGAACATAGACTCAGCTTTTGACCTGAGCTTTCTTCAGATCCTGGAAAGCTGTGGAGTTTTACTCACAGCAGCAGCGGAAAATGTACCGGTCACAGCTCTAGAATTACCCACGTCTTCATTGGACTGTTTATCCAACTGAAAAGGTCACGGCACATGACATGATTTTCAGCAATTTCCTGCTCATTAAAGTGTTCTGTGTCCATGTCTGCCCTGCCGCCACTTTGTAAAAGACCGTTCCTGTCATCAGAGAACTGTTTCACCTTCAGATTGAGGTGACTGCACTTTTCTAGCTCTCCAAGGGGCTGATTGGACATAACTATGCCAGGGAAATGCAGACTATAGCGTATCACTGGGACTCTTCATTTAGTCAGCTCAACTTTTTAGTTTAACAGGTATCTTAAAACCCCAACCCCTCACATACACACCCTCAAACACTTAGTGGCAGATATTATAAAGAAGACCATCCCAGAAGGGATCAGAACACAGTTGTTTATTGATTTTCCTTATCTAGAATGAGCCTTTTGGCTGACTCTGGTACATCCTGTGTATTAGCTAAGGTGGAACATCAACTACAGAACTGGAGACATCACAGCAAACAGGCATGGGGACAGACTCAGCGACACACACTCGTTGACATCGAATACAGTTTCCTTCTTACATCACAGTGCTCGGTGCTCAAAGACAACTACAGACACACTTCCGTACTGTCAGAAAAAGTGAAGACTCGACGAAGAACACATTAACAGTAAACACAGGCATTCACTGAAACAATATGCAGGTACTAGCATGTGAGAAATGGATCTAAGACTACACTGTCTCTGAGGAGTCTAAAACGCTTTCAAGCATTCATACTATCCTAAAATAAATAATCACGCCATAAAACACTGTACTGACAAAATTACTTACTCAAACTTGTTAATGGAAATGTTTTTCGAAATGCTGTAAGTGCTTGTGTTGTACGTACCCAAACACAACAAGGTCAGGATGACCTACAGAGGATAATCATGTCATCCCTGCTGTTGAAGATGTGCACTCATCACAATTTAAAAATCAAATTCTTGTTTTTTCAACAGTGGAGGAAAGTCTTTATTTGCAGTTTCTGTTCAGGTGGTTGACTGAGGCTTTTAATAATTACTTTGGGTTTAGTAACCTCAATAGCAAATTGTAGAAAATCTATCTCTATCCCCTTGCCTCAGTAACAAATCTGAAAGTACTGGCTGGGCGACTTGATGGGGCTCTTGTAGCTGGATGTGTCGTGTGATGTGTTCTGGCTGGTTGTGGTTTTCTGCAGGTTTAAGGTGAAGGATGGAGTTGTTTTTTTCGTCTCTGGCTTGCTGCCCCCCTTCGCCTGAGGTTGGCTGGGTGTGGCCACGTGCCCGCTGTTGGCAGGCACCGCAGACGCAGATTTGGCGGTCTCAGAAGACCCAGTCTTTCTTGCTTGGGGGCTCAGATAGATCTGCATAGTCACTAAGTGAAGTGGTGAAATGAGGTGAGGAGGGTGAGTGAACAGACAGAGTGGAGGTTGGAGGGCAGACGGTGCAGACATTTGAAGAGTTGGAGTGAAAAAGACAAAAAATAGGGGTGCAAGGGATGAGGGAAGGCACACAAGTCATGGTGAGATGTGAAATAATGAAGGATGAGCATAAAATAACTCAAAAACAAGGTTCTCAACTTTACATGATATTGTAGATGTAAAGAATAATTCACTGAAGTATTTCCTGTATTGTCAGGGGCGAGGGCTACCTTTGCAGTGTGTCACACGTCTTGTCCCTGCACCAAAATGACACAAAAACAGAGAGATGAGATTCATTTTCATGTAGCAAACAATACCACTGTCATATCAGTCTTTTGCTCAACCACTTATCTCTCTACTTATCTCTCTTTTATAGAGGCCTAGTCAGCAGCTGTTTCACATTCCTGTTATGAGGCTGAATGCTGCCAGTTACAGGAGGGGGGAAAAAAAACAACTGCAGGGAACCAGATAAAGTGCTCTCTTACCTACACTTACTGCAGCCTCCTTGGACTTGCTGCTGTAATAATGAGAAAGAAAGAGAAATAGAGATCCAGCAACACAGACAGAGAGTGTAAGTATATCTGAGAAAGATTTCAACTGAATAAACACATCATATTGTAACAGGGACAACATATCAGTTTCAGGTTGACTAAACAGTTAAACGTCCAATGTATGTGGCCTTGAAAATGTACTGTTCCTCTGTGGCTTTAGGTGTTTTCACATACAACAGAATGTCAGGGTTGGAAATAACCTTGATTTGATTTGAGAGATTTGTTTGCATTTTGATCAGCCAGGAATTCCTGAGTCACCCCAAATGCAACGGAAAATGTATATACACCCTGGCTTGCAAGAAATGTACATGAAAAATCAGACATTTAGAGTAACAGAAAGAGAAAAAGAAAGGATTGTAAGACATTAGTGGTGAGACTGTATTCTGAAAGAGCAGTTTTAGAAATATATTTGGTGATACAATAACAGACAACAAGATAAAAGCCCAGAAAAGGCACTTTTTCTTACATGGGACAAGTCTTGTTTATGGAGGGTTAGAAATGCAAGAATAGCTTCTTACCCCTCCTGAAGTTTTTTACATGTCGAGGCTGCAGAGGTGGGTCTTGATTTGGCAGTCTTACATGGACTTTCCTTCACACTACCCAGTGGGCTCTTCACCCCACTGGAAGGAAAAGAAAAAGTACTGTAAGATCATGGTTGTTTTTTTTTTTGTTTGTTTGTTTTTGTTTAACAGTCTAAACCACAAACTGGGGCTGCAACAGAGAAAAGTTCCCGACATCTTCTAAGTGTACAAGAAATGACAAATCAAAAATTAAAAGCAACATACAAAAGTGTCCAAACCTTCAGCGACTAAGATGAAGACATTCAGATTTGATGTTTAAGGGGGTGCATTTTACTGTTATAATATAATAGGATTAATGTTAATTGAAGCAGTTTAAACTTAAATTAAAAATATTTTCCCAACTGCCTCTTGCTGGCACTTTTATGTGTAGTTGCCCTATGTAGCTTTAACATTGTACTCTATTTTATGTCAGTTGAAGGAAAAAAAGCAATAAGGTTGTGAATATTGTAAGTGACTGAATGTTAAGTTTAAACACTACTGAATACATAAAGTAAATCTAAATACCTCTTAATTTATAAAATGTAGATATTTTAATTTGAAAACCTGCTATCTGAAAATATACACATTTCTCTGTGCCCAACTTAAACCTGAGTTTAAGACGTGTATCTATGGGCAGGACTTTACAACATCATGGTTTTGTATGCAACTTATGAGATACAATTCTATACCATGCATATGGAGTGGAACGTTACTGTTAAATCTGAGATGCGTTTGTATTTTTACAGATGCAGCATTTCAGATGGAGAAATCTGGTTGTCTTTTGCATCAACTTTAAACACATTTTCTAGGAATTCAGCCTGACTTATTTCTGGAAACCTCTGGTTAGAATTTAAAATAATGCAAACATATATTAAAAATGCAAACATGCAACTATAATGATGGAGCCACTGAAGTGGTCAGTGAGGCTCTTAAATATGTATTTATAAGATAAATACGCGCTAAAGACAATGAATGAAAAGAGATGTGGCCACTTAAAGTTGAGACAAAGACGAAAAGACAGATGGATGGGGAGCAACTAGCGGCAATAAGTAAAAAAGATTAAAACCAAATGAAGGGGGCATTGGTATAAGGGAGAGAGAGAGAGCTAGAGAGAGAGAGAGAGAGAGAGAGAGAGAGGACAGCAGGTAAAATGAGTTTAATTTGTTTAGAAATAAGGTGAAATAAGAGTGGAAGAGTGGGAAATGAGCCAGTGTTGCTAATGATGACAGTGAAGATGATGATGATGCTTTTCACTTCATCCTAACACTGACATTCTTAAGTGCATGGAAATGTACCCTTCTCCATGTAAACATATCAGCATACCCCAGATATAGCAGCAGCACATCATGGTACCACAGAGAGAACCTATCATGGTCTCTGACTAATGCTATCTCATAGCAGTATCATTTAAAAGGTAATTGAGAGGAAGAGATGTGCGGAAAATGGTTTGCTGCTTTATTGCTTTGAAATAAAGGTGAGTGTTGGAATAATTATTGAGCATCCATGTGCACTGTTTCCTGGATAATGAAGGGTGCCTACTGATTGCTTTTGCTCATAAGATGATGAGAAGTGAGGCTCGAGATCTGGGACTGAAGCTTCATTGTGAGCTGCTTCATTAAAACAGTTCATTCATACTATATACAGGAGCTTTCTCATTGTCAGAGATGAGAGGAATGCCAAAGGAAAAACAAAGAATGTTAAAAATTCCGGTCATGATATTAACTTTTATGTGTAGATCTGAGTCTCATGAGATCATATCACAGGCTCCTGCTTTGAAACTGAGTCCAGTGTTTTACCTTCGGGGTGGTGTTGGGCTGTAGTTCCTAGCTGTGGAGCTGGAGGGCAGTGTGGAGCTCTTCTTCAGGGCGCCAGAGGTCGAGGTCACCATGGGCGGTCTGGAGGGCAGAGCCAGAGATACCGGCCTGGCTGTGGGAACACACATGGGGATGAATATGATGTATGTGTGTGTGTATGGTTACTACAGGGATGTAATTATATGGTTCATTCACATACATTTTTAAAAAATGTTAATAATGTGGACTATTTTTGTGGTAATTTTTGTGACTGCTCTGTTCGTCGTCGGCACAAATAAAGCCCCATTTGGAAAATGAATTATTTGGATTTGGGTTGTATACATATGCTTCTATACATACATACAAAGTATGTGTATTAGGACATGTAAACTAAACTGATTTTCTGTATTTCTTACCAGATATTTGCCTGTTAGTAAGTGCACATATATAAAGATACAAACACACAGACACACACACACACACACACACACACACACACACACACACACACACACACACACACACACATATATATATATATATATATATATATATATACGTATATGTACATATATATGTGTGTGTGTGTATATGTATGTATATATGTATGTATATATGTATATATGCATGTGTGTATATATATCTATATATATATAGATATATATATATCGCAAAATAAACAAAACTTTTTCTCTAATATTTTATACACCAAACAATTGATCAAAAAGATAGATATTGAGGCAACTCAGTTCAATTCAGAGATATTGAAAACAACTGTTTTTTTCAGGCCTAAAAAGTAGCAAGTAGCAATCTTAGCAAGCATCCTTAGCTATAAAAGAATTATGACAAAGTTTATGCTGAACAAATAATGTAATAACTGCCCTTTCACTGTTGATTATTTATTTTCCCTGTATTTATGTACTGTTAATGCATTGTGTCTGTTGGCTATGATATACTGACAACTATGTATATGTGATTATCCAAAATTGCTTACTAATATTGCTCTCAGTCTGATTGTTGATGTACTTGCAAAACAATGAACAACACTGGCTTAACCAGTTCGTTAGTAAAGCTGACGAAAAGAAAGACCGCATCAACAACCAATAAAAGAAATCAATGTCGTCTCCAAAATACAGTACAGGTCTACAGGACAAAAGCTGCTGTACACACTGATATACTTTACATCCACAAACTGACACGTGGATAATGACCGTAATCCACGGACTGATCGTTGTTCACCTTTAGCACCCGGTGCTCTCCTGCCAGCAGCAGCCTGGTGCTCCTCAGAGATGTTGAGCCTCTTGAGGACATCAGCCAGAGCCATCTTCAACAGCTGGATTTCATCTTCCTGCATCTGCATCCTCTGCTCCAGATAGGTCAGCCGGTCGGCCACATCCAGGCCGCTGGCTGCTGAACTGCGGTCATCTGAAGGAATAATAGAAAACAGGATGCGTAAGTATGATAGACAGATAGCAGAGATTGATAGAGAGATAGATAGATAGATAGAATTGCGTGACATGTTTGGGCCAGGACAAAGATTATGTTATTCATTTGATATGCCTTTCAATGACATTACATAACTGGTGACATGTTTAAAGAGAGTGCCAGCTCAATCTGAGACATCCACTGAACATTTACCCGCCTCCAAACCACATCTAAGTATATTTAAATTTGCAGATTACATAGAGCAAAACAAAGAGCACTCATAAAAATCACGGAGCAACAGTAAGAAAGACCTTGTCAACCAACTGATGCTTCAGAGGGTGACGGTTACATAGATAATCGAGGGAGGGAAAGATGCCAAGACATAAATGAATATGCAACTGACTCATAGTGAAACCACACAAGAGAAAATCTTGAGTATGAAAGAAAGCAATCCTCCAGTCGCAAAGTAAGAAAGTGCTATTTAGCTGTCAGCTCACTAAAAGCCCTGTAATGTAAGAGACAGACTGGTGAAGGAAAAAAACATAACAAAATTGCTTCTACAGCTAAGCCAAACATCTGCACAAAACTTCAGCCAAGGCATTAACTACTAGGTAAAATTCTACCGTAAAGGCTCTTCTAAGGCTCATCTCTTTTGGAAACAAGATATAAATATAATCAGAAAATGGAATAAACTCTTTAACATCCTCTGTTTGTGCCTGTATAGCAGAAATCTGGCTAATGAGGTCATGGCACAGCTGGACAAAGCAGATCATCCACACTGTCATCACACAGTAGCACGTAAACAAAGGTAGCTGAACAACACATGCAAAGCACTTTCAGCTGTTATTAACACACTATAGTTTCTCATTTAGTCAACTTGTACACCTTGGCCATCACCAGTAACAATAGCTCAGAGATGGATACCGTGGGAGACACTGGACAACGATGAGTAGTCAGTGTGCCTCTGCTGGCCGGCTGGGCCTTCCACCACCGCCCCTGATGTCTTCCTCCGCTTCCTCTCCTCTCGCAAGCAAACTCTCTCGCTTCTCTTTCCTCCCCTGGCTCCAGTCAGAGAGGCTGGCTCTCCCTCCATCTGATTTTGATCCACTGGCTGGTGTTCACTAAGATCTCATCTCCATTGCTCTGCTTATGTCACACACACACACACACACACACACACACACACACACACACACACACACACACACAAAAGCACACACTCACACATACACGTACACACACACACACACACACACGTACACACTAAAAACGCATACACTTACACACATGCATACACATACTAACAGATCAGCCTTTCTGATGTTTTGTCCATCTATGCAGCATCCAGACATTTGCAGCAGGAGATGAGGTTACTGGTGTTTTTATCCTCTCACATTTCCTCGGTGGTCGCCTGATATACTCTGGGACGCAGTGATGTGTATGACAGAGCTTAAAGCCCTTTTGCTCAGGGTGTGTGCATGTAAAAAGGTGGGGGTGGGGCTGATAATGCTTAAAAACTCAGTGGTTGTCCAATTCAGCCTAAATTGTCTGTGCACGTGTGTTTGCGTGTACTTACATGTGTGTGTGTGTGTGTGTGGGGGGGGACTACAATGATAATCCCCCAGACTGAGCCTCTTTGACCCCACCCCCACACATAAGTCCCATGTCACTATGAGAGATGGAGACGCAGAGAGGAAACAGCAGGAATAAACCTGAAATGTGGCCTGTTCTTGTGATGTGCTGCTGTAAAGATTACAGCTTCATTGTAGTAGCAGAGTGAACACTAAGTCTTAAAAAACACACTGAAAGAGAAATCAGATCTATAGAAAGTGCAGTGGTGTGATGAAGCATTATTTTCATGCAATTTTTTCAGCAAAAATTGTTTCTAAGAACTTGCACCTACCACAGGGGCTACTACTCCAGTGGCCAGGGGGTATGAAAAAGATTGTGGAGTAGTTCAACTAGTTAGATTAAATAGAAATTTCAATTTGCTCAGAAAATATATCCACACAATAAGTTAGCTATAACACCTGAATACACATCTTGTGACTACGAATGCATAACAACTACTGCAGAAATGGTTAGCTAAAAGTAATGGACAAATGGTTAAAATAAATGGATAAAAGGAATTGATAAATAGTGGAAATAGCTAAAGTGAATGGATAAATGGTGTAAAAAAATTAAGGTAAACAGTTGAAATCCTTACCTACAAGTAATGGATAAACAGTTGAAATAGCTAAAGCAAAAAAGCTGATATAGCAAGCCAAAGACGATAAAGGGTTGAAATATTATCTAAAAAATGAATAAATTGTTGGAATGGTTACCTGAAAGTAAAAGGCTTAAAAGTCAATTTACAGTAATGATCAAAGGTTTAGTCATCTGAAATAGTCAATTTAAAGTAATGAATAAATGGATAAAATAGGTAAAAGTAAGTTTATATGGTTGAAATTAATGGCAGAAATACTTAGCTAAACGTAATGGATAAACAGTCGAAATAACAACAAAAACAAAAAAAAAGATGAACTAGCTAGTTAGGCAAAAGTGATATACGGTTGAAATATACGGGTGAAATATTACAATATATAAGTGTGGAAAAGTTGAAACAGTTATCTTAATGTAATGAATAAATGGTTGAAATAGGTAAAAGCGAGGGTGTGTGGTTGAAACCAGTGGTTGAAATAGCTAAAAGTAATTGATAAATGGTTGAAATGTCCAGCTCCTGCCACCAAGTGGCAGTATGAAAGTAGACTTAACCAAACAGACCTTTCATATAAAAAAATATTGTAACGTCAATTTTTATATCCACCTTTATATCATTAATAGTTAAATGAAATATAATTTAGTGTCTATAAAGCCTAAAAACATGCTGTAAAATGCATGTTCTCCTGTGTAAAAAAATCTTTTGAGATATGAGTTTTTCTTCCTGACCGCGATGATCTGCTGCGGGCAAAGACTTTCAGTATAATCATTCAAGCATGCAGCCAGCTGTAATCTGTCTCTCATGGAGAGTTGTGACTGTGTAGGCCTGTGATTTTCTGTGCCTCCCTCTTGTCCTGGCCCTGACATCATCCTTGTGCCACCTCCATACATCCCATACGGGATTGGGATTAGAATAGCACATAATCCCAGTGCTGTAAAAGGGAATTAGCAGCCCAAAGCTCAATCTCTGCACTAACTCAGCTATACAAAGAAAAGACAGGCACCCTGGACGACTTCCATGCAAAAGTAAGTCTATCTCTCTGCCTGTGACTCACACACTCACATTCACACAAGTAAACAGAGCCAGAACAGTGGTAACAGTCTCAAAGTTCATACGCCTATTATACATTTTAGCAAAATGAAAATACATACAATACAATACACCCAGGAAAGCAGTGGAGTGTTTTAATCTCTGCTCACAGATGGTGTTTCCCGAATGAAGACACAGCATCTGTCTGCTCATATCAGTCCCCTGCCTGCTGACACACACAGGCCACGTGTGCAAAAGCAATCCTTCACTTATTAGTCCACTGATACTAACATCCCTGAGGGGACAGGGCATTTCCCTAAATCTCCTCAGCCGAGGCACATTCCATAACACCAACAATTTGATTGTGTGGCATGTGATACATTGGACAGGCATGCAGGACTAGAGTTCAATTTAACGTGCTTATTCAAAACCAACATTGCACAGGTTAAAGTGAGAATTTAAAGTGCCAGTGTTAACAATTCTACAATTAAGATAAATAGCTTTTCACTCATTTTATTTGTGAAGTTATGCAACAGGCTTTGAAGGGTTTTCATGATCCCAAATAAAACCAAATTTTTCAACAGAAAATGCCATTCCAAGGTTTTTTGTATGGTGTAAGTAACATTTTCTGTTAAAATTTCCCAGAGGCCATTCATTCAGTCATTCAATTTCAACTCATTCACATTAAAATAACTTAAATTAGCCGATTTCTGGCCATTGAGTGATACATGTACAATGCCACCATTTAATTTTTTTGGATAGAGTGGAGGTTTTTTTTTTTTTTTGTTTTTTAACGTTCAACCTACTTAACCTGTTCTTTTTCTTTTTTCTGGTGACAAAGCAGAAGCAATGTGAACAAATCTGTTCAAAACTGCAAACCTGTCGAAACCAGACATGTATGTACATCCAGTTTGTATTATAAGACAGGAAGTGTATACAGTGCATCTATTTTTGTTGGTTACAAGTACAGATGCACTTCATTCTTACATAGCACTTTAAAGGGTCGGTTCAGTTTTGTCTTTTGCCACTAATAGTATCTAGCAGTTAGTTTGGTCAGGTTTTAAGATAGACATTTCTGAGAATGAAACTTTTAAAATGTCATTCTTCATTGCTTTGAGCAAACAAAATTGCAGTCACTTCCACTGTATTGCGGGCAGAAATTGCAGAGATCAAATAAAAACAAAACTATCTGTGTGGCTATATACCACAAGACGTAAGTGAGAAAATAGCTTTTTTTTAAAATTTGGATGAACTGTCCCTTTAACATTTAATGTCACTTAGCTTTCTACCTGTCATGAAATCGGTGTCTGGTGCCAGCATTGAATCACTGTGATAGCTCTCCTTCAGTGACGGCCTCCTCAGCAGGCCGTGGGCAGTCTCCTCCATCCCCAGACCCTGGTCCACCAGCTCCTCCATGTGTGTGTCCCTGTCTGCTGTGCTCGCTGCCATGGCCCTGACAGAGTGTGTCTGAGTGATCCTCCGTGCTCCTGCTAAGTCTCACACGCTTCACTGCAAGGCTAATTCACCTTCCCTAAACCCCCAGTGGCCACCACCTCTCATTTTCCCTCCCTCCCTCTCACCCGCTGTCTTGTAAGGAGTGTGTAGGGCGCAGGGAGAGGGTGATGTCATTCAGAGGACAGATTAAGGACCTGGTAAGCCATCTGAAGCTAAAGGGGAGGACAAGCCTATATGAGAGCAGGAGTCTGTGGGCTGTGTTTATGTGTGTGTCTTGTACACATGGATGGATTATAAGAAAATGGGCCCCTGTGCACAGAGGTTAAAGGCGCCCCCATCCCTCCTCTATAGGACCTGCAGCCTGAAAGAGGCACAAAACATCTACAATCAATGCAATCACTTGTTGTCACTTTGTGTCTCTTTTTGGTAGGTTTGTGTCCCTTTTTTTAGCTTTGTGCCATTTGGTGGGTATTTTGTGTCTCTTTGTGGTTGTTTTGCATCACTTTGTGGTTGAGCTCTTTGTCATTCAAACAAAAAATATCAACAGTCACTTCATACAGAGGTTCTGGCCCAGGGGTCAGGATGTCAGCTCCTCTCGGGTCCCTGAGCCCGTGAAAAGTAGGCCTATTTGGTAATCCATCCATGCTTGACATCTAAACAGGGGTCAGGGAGGCCTCAGACAGGAAACACACTTTCACATTAAAGGCCTCAAAATAACTTCCTGAATAATAAATTGCATAATTCCTGTCTGCAAATGTACAGCTACTGCTTTGAGGAGGAAAGCGAGGAGTAACAATTACTGACCTGTGTGTGCTAAGAAAATACACACTCCTGAGAAAAAAAAACCGAAACAGCAGGGTGGGAACACACAATTGCCTGTTGCACATAAAGTTGCAGACAAGCACACAATTACGCTCCCCAAAAGAGCTTACATCAGGCTTCCATCCGGTGTGGTCAGCCCTGATGTACTGTAAGGATGATGAGATTCTGAGATTAGGGAGCAGAACTTGATTAATTACAGTCATCAAGAGGACAATAAGCCGGACGTGGTAATTAGACCAACAAAGAAAGACAACAGCAGCAGATGAAAAGCTATTTAGGCGATTGTTGCGGGGTCTCCTCCAGTGTAAGCTGGGTTTCTGTCTATTTTGCATTCACTAGATTGATTCTTTCTCCACCAGATGCTTCTTTTTGCTGATATGTCAGTGTCCTCCTGATTTTTTTACAAAATCATACATTCAGATAAAAGATGGCAAAGCAATTTTGACCTTGGCCAGTGATCAAATGTAAATCGGACATGCTATTAGTTAACTTAAATAAAAAACAAAATGGTTTTACCTTCCTGTTCTTGACATTCTTTTTTCTCATTTTTTTTCTTTCAGTCCTTTCACATTTATCTTCTTGTACAACTCATATTTCCTGTTATGTCTGTATGCATTTCTGTAAATGCTGTGGTGGAACTATTCAGATCCTTTACATAAGTAAAAGTAGCAATACCACACTATGGAAATACTCTATTTCAAGTCAAAGTCCTGCACTGAAAATATGAAGTACAAGTATGTAGGTATTATCACCAAAATGTACTTAAAGCATCAAAAGGAGAAGTACTCATGATGCCGAACAATGAACCCTGTAATTGTTTTACTATGATTTATTATATAATTGGATTATAATTATTGATGCGTTACTGTGTAAGCAGCATTTAACTATTGCAGTTGGTTGACGGAGCTGTTTTGAACTATGTTATATATTGTTGTTTATTTTAATCTCTAACATTGCGTCACATTTCATAAGATCCTGTTCTGTATGTAAAATCTTAATCTGCAAAGTAAATAGTAATTTACGCTTTCAAATAAACGAAGTGGAGTAAAAAGTATGTTGTCATCTGAATCTTACTGGATTATTACTATCAAGTACCATTAAATGGAAATACTAAAGTAAGGTACAAGTAACTTAAATTTGTATTTAAGTACAGTACTTGAATAAATGTACAAGTATATGTACATGTATAAATGTATATACAAAAGAAACAGAGAAACACACCGTCACTTTGTATGTATTTGTATACATGTATTGTTGATTTACCCAGAAGTACAGCTAAAGTACACTAAGGGTATATAATGCTACTACAATTATTTATCATCATTTTGATATGATTATTGTTGTATTCATACAGTTATGACAGGACACAATATACCATCCAATTTGGGAAGAAAATAAGATACAACAATAAACATTGGTTATATAAACAACAACAGGAGAACATGTAATGGAAATATTACATTAAGAATGGCAAAAAATAACCTACATTTAAAGGATGACGCAAGAGTATAAATAAGGCTCAGTGTTAAAATTCAAACAATAACCACAACTGTGAATTTTGCCTATTATTGTTATTATTATCCAAAATCTAACTATTGATCTCAGTAGTACTTACCTGTAAATACACTGTACATACATTCCTGTATTTTACATACGTGTACATGCCCGTGTGTCTACATAGATTTACTTTAGATATAATTCTTACACCACCTACACAATTCCAAAGAGGCACTTTGCCTATACACGACTGCATATAGTATACTGCATACTAAACTTGCATTGCTGATGTACAGATATTTTACCAGGCACTATCAACGTTTATATTTAGAGTATGGTCCTAGTTCTAGTTAAAAAAAATGCTCAAATAAAAGTAAAAAAAATAAGCCATTAAAAGACTAGTGTTAATAAGATATGTAGTACATTTGGTCTTCATGAAGAAAGACTTCTCATTGGATGAAAAGGGGTTTTTAAAAAATCAAAATGGATTATTCTCCAGTATCCTTTCACACATTGTACACTTTTAAACATTATAGCAAAATAAAGGCACTCAATTACAATTATTTTTAAGTTGTTATTTTATAATTTTACTAAACTATGAGGACAAAATGGCTCTGACTTATTAGTAAAAGATATTGTGAAAATTTGTAATTAAGGTAATATGTAATGACAGTCTACTCCAAATCCTGAATGATACCACAGCAAAAACTCACCCACCCCTTGGTTTTCA
>NC_053403.1:17453645-17536145 GCF_016859285.1 Xiphias gladius
GGATCATTGCAGGGAGTGAGAAAGGTCACCTGTCTCTTTAAGTTGCACGGGACAGGTCCTTAAAATACACACAGACACACAAACTAATATCCACATTTATACATACAGCCACAGAAATGATCACACAAGCAAACCCATGAGCAGTATGACCAGTCTCACCTACATGTATGTGATTAATGGTGTTAAGAGCTGACTAGTGTGACCGAGGCGGCAATTAACAGTATTCCCAAGAGCTGCTCTCTCATCCATCCTCCACAATGTGTTCACCACATATCTGATATGAATAGATGGATGATAACTGTAAGGTGGGAAACCTAGAGGAGCTATTGATCACCCCAATTAAGTCTTTAGAAAAATTAGTAAGGAAAGAGGAGAAACTTGCCTCTGCCTGCAGTAATGTCTTGAAGTTTATTTAATTATGCAATTTCAGAGTCTGTTTCCAAAATGGGATATCTGGAGTTGAAATGATCAATGATCATTAGCATTGCTTAATTAGTACTGCTTCATTAGCATTCATGATCATTAGCAAAGTAAAGCAGATTATAGCTTTCAATTAAAGTTATGAGTCATTTCAGAAGTTTGCTTTCAAAATCATCAACTTTTTTTTAAGGTAGATTCCTTCCTCCAAAAATCTTTCAATGGAATTACTATGAAACTGTTTGTGAAGCTGTGCCAGTGGTGCTTCAAATCTCTCAGACCATCAAATAGCTTACTGTGGATTTGAAGATATCTGAAGGAACACAGAATAGCAAGCCTTAAGTGTCACATTTGCTGAAAGAGAATCACGAGTTCAGTCAAGCAGAAAAAACATTTTCAACTCTTATCCCTAAATCACTTTGAGAATCACAAGACTGAAACAGCTAACAGATCACAGAAAATGTTACAATTACTGCAGTTAAACAAACTCCCTAGACTGACAGACACATGTTTTTCAGCCAAAATAGACAAATGAGAAGAGAGTTAATTAATGGTTGATGTGATCATTCCTATGCTCTCCTGTCAAACGGCAGAAAGTTTCTATGTGTCAGAGAACCTTTCCTGCCCTTGTTAGCTCTACATTCGTCCCCTTCGTCGTATGGTTTCCATGGTAACAGACCGATCAGATTGGTCATAACCCTCACATTTCACACTAACCTGCAAGGTGTGTAGTGTATATTACTGTGAATGTGCGTGTTCACGTTTGTTTGTACAGACAGTGTAAATTAATTAAGTTGTTTGGTAACTGTCTTTTCACCAGGTATTAATGGACAAGGGCATTTTTCTGAGATAATTACCTTGATATCTAGAGATTTACTGAGATACTCATATCACTCTATACATACAATCTCATTCTATACTAAAAACAAACAAACCAATCTTTTGAGATTATCAAGTTTGCCTGTGAATTACATAATATAAGGTGCAAGATTAGAGTTAATTGACCCAATGAAGCATGCTAAGTAATGACCTACTTGTTCAGTGGAAAAGAGCAACTGGTTCAATACAATGACAGCGACACACTGATTGTACTGCATGGAAGAAGAGCTAAATTGAGACCAATATTAATTGATAGAAGGAAAACTAAAAGCCACCGATTGTAGACTTATAGTAAGACACCTGTCAGTGGCGGGTTAAACAAGTCACTGTTATGATTAATGGCTGCTGTACTTTACAGCAGTGATTCCCAACCAAATGTACTTGTATCCCAGGGGGTACTTCTGCAGTTGCCAGAAATTATGATTTGAATAAAAAAATATATCCATGTATTAGTGTTTAGGAGGGAAAAAAACCAACCTAAATAGGCTTATAAACTGGTGTCAAAATTACTAGTAAGTTACCAGTTACAATAGGCTGACTGTACAGTACACACCTGTCCACCTGTACCAACAAACGTGTAAAGCCACTGAGTTAGAAAGCTAGCAGAGAAGTCAAAATAGTTAGCTAAAAGTAGTGGATAAATGGGTGGTAGTAGTAGGAATGATAACTTGACCAATAAATGAAAAAATATTATAACGATATCCTTTTTTGTAACATCCATTTTAAAATCAGTTCAGGGATGTGTGGGTACATCTATCTATCAAGACTGTAAGTGTGGACTGACCTTCCCCTGCCTGTAAGAAGTAAAATCAAAGACAAACGGGTGTCTGTGTCAACACTGATTTTTCTTCACACACTAAAATGCTGACTTTCTGCTGGCAGCAACCCCGCTCTCTAGTCTGAAAGCTCTCGCCTCGACTGGGTCTTATTTGATCAGCTCCAGTTCCACTGGGACGACCTTTGCTGGGTTAACAAAATGTCACATGTGATTTTGCTGCGGGCATCAAGTGACTTGGAGACGAGCGCCAAGTTCCACTGGAATAGACTGAAACCAGCACAGTGACGAAGAAAGGGGTCATAACAAGGCAACAGTCTAGCTACTCATTTTTTTCCACGTTGATAGTTTTCAGTACTTTTGTATTTCAGGACTTTCAGACCTTCAGTCAAGCTGCTGGCTGCTCAAGCATGATATAACTTATAATTTTATCTTCCAGTGATACAAATCAAACCTCAATCAATACAACCTTTATATGTACAGTATACAGAAACATTCACCTGTTTAAGGGGTTTCAGTCATTTCACATCTTGTTTTCAGTTAATTTGTTTAATACTTCTGCCACTGTTTTCTTGTTTAATACTGCTGTTGTCTTCCTCTCCTGGTGCTGTATGTCTGAAATGCTTTGTAATTTAATGAGACTTTGTGATTTCATCTAATCAGTGGTCTTCTCTTTGGATTTCTGTGAAACAATTCACAGTGCACAGAGTTGACTAAATTCAATAACAGGGACAACTGACAAACAAATGCAAGACTGTAAATGTCATGTATTATTGGATGTTACAACTTGTTTGTGAAGCGTAGTGTGAAAAATGATTATTATTTGTTGTGGCTGATCCATAAAGCAGACATCAGAAGTCATATCCCTTGTTCTCTCTTTTGTTCTCTTTACTACCAAGCTAAAATAAAAGAAAGAAAAGGAAAAATTTACACAAATTCAGGACAGACTTCTCTTTTCCTGAGTGTCTTGTTTGAGACATTCCATCTGTTATTCTGCTAAAGGTGGGACCTTTACCTGCACAGGTGTACCATTGTGCTCCTTTTGGCCTTTTCACCAAGATAGTCATCTCTGGACCCAGTTGGGTAACTCCCTCAGCGCTGATACAGCCTGCTCTGTTCATCGTTACAGTCTCTAGTTCACCTGTTAATTTATTCGGTCATTCTTTTCCTCATTCATCTTGGTCCAGCAGCTCAGTCTCATCTTTGCTAGGAACAGGAGCAGCTTCTGAGGTAGGCCAAAGAGAGAGTAAGCTTCACCTTCAATTTCTCCATGAGCGTTAGTGAGATGGCCTGCTTCGCACCAAGGGAATACATCTGTGTGCAGGGATCACCTAAGTAATTGACTGAGGAATCATACCCAAAGGGTCTATCACACTAACCTTTTATTTTCTTTCTAATTTTTTACTGCTGCTGCTCCCCCAGAGCTTACATCGATGCAGGACGCTGATCAATTGCTTGCCTTTGATTCATGACAAATGGGGCTGCAATTTCTTTTATGAAAATCAATGAGTCCATATACCCGTTTACTTTAATCACTTCTTACTGCAGGCTGCCATTTGACCTGCAGCCAATACCACTGATGAAAACGATAGTCAGGAGAAACGGTATCCAATCTCTTCTTCACATATTGGCACTGAATTGACTATCTGATTGAGAGCGCCAGACTGACTTAGAAGAGAGAGAGGGGCAGTCCAGCATGGGAGGGGATGATACATGCTTGGATAGTGTGATGGCATGTTCATTTCAGTGACCAGCATGACACAAAGTGTCATGAGACTGCCTGTGTGCTTGAGTGTTGTGTCTATGTGTGTGTGAATCATGTCTAAAATGGGAGTGTGTGGGAGTTCTCTCTCCAGACCTGTCAACTGACAAACAGTTTCATGCCTCTGTGCCCTAAAATGTCTCTAAGCAGAGCGCACTGGGAAAGAAAAACGAGCCATACTTACATTTATTCACATTTATGACATTCTATAAATCTTTCCCTTTTTTCATTCAGTGAATTGCAGTATGGGTCTGTTCTACTCTACCACATGAACATTCTCAAACGTGAATGTTTACTGGTTTTCTTAGTCTCCTGTAAAAGCAAAGGGGATACCTTTGGGTTTTAGGGCGCGCTTTGACTGTTGGTTAAGGGGTACAACTAATGATTACATTTATTATTGAATATGCTTCTCAATTAAGTGATTATTGGTTAGAAAATGGAGAAAAGCAGAATTTCCTAAAGCTCAAGGTGATTATTTGTTTTGTTCAACCAAAAATTAAAAACCGAAAAGAAAAAAGCAAAGAACTTGGCATTTTTCCTTAATGATTGATCGATCTTAAAACATTTTCTGACTTTTTTCTGTCAACTTATTAATCAGTTAATCTAAATGAATCCCGGAATCATATAGTAAGTTTCAGCTCTGCACCAAAGCCAGAGACAGTATGCCCTCAATATCTCTATTTCTCAATCTGCCTGTCGAACACACACACACTCTCTACCTCTCTGTCTGTCTCAGCCTTTCTAACAAAGGCCTTTAGAGAGTGTCATTATCATTGATTGTACTCCTGAAGTTGCCTTTTACATTCAGCTGTTCATCTCTCAGACCATCATCGCTCGTTTGCACATTTGTCAATCTTAAGGATTTGAGCATTAACACACAGCAAAATACTAATGGTCTCAAGTCCACTATTTCACCACACACTGCCATGTGACACTAATCTACAGACTATCAATGTGCGCAAGATGTGCTGCCAACATTCATCTGAATAAATCTCATAGGTTATCATTGATCTCTACATGTCAGCCTGTAGGCAGGGATCAACTATCATTTCTCTTTGACTGCAGACGACTGTGTACTTGTGCAGCAGGTGAGAGCAGGGTTTGAATTAAAATTTGTCTCCCTGGGATGTGGGTGAGACGATGGCTGTCAGGGTTTGTTGCATATATTACTTTGTTGAGTCTACAGCACAGGCTCAAGCACACATCATTACATCACTGGGATATACTAAAAATAACACCTCTACATTGCACAGATATGATCTTACTCCACACCTACCATCATGCACACACAAACACACACACACACACACACACAGACACACACACACACACACACACACACACACACACACACACACACACACACACACACACACACAGGTAAAACAATCATTGGCTCAGTGATAAGCTGAAACATGGCTCAACTGGACTTGCCATAAATGTTGAGATTCACAATGTACAATATGCCGTTACCAGCACAGGCAGTTAAATGCATCTGAATACATATCAAAACTGTTATTAGAATATATTTGGTGAGAGCTTAAACTTAAATTTGAACTTTTATTGCTTTTAGGAGGTCTCCCCTGCCACTGTAATGAAAACCCTGAATGACAGCATCTGTAGACAGCTGTGAAACGTTTCACATATCAGCAGAGGTCATATATCTTGACTGACTCATTCATTACAGTATGTTGACAGTATACAGTGTACAGTACAGCACACAATAAGCACAAGCACACTAAACTCATGTTACCTAATATTTCTAGGCTTTCTCAGCTATTCATCTTGACATGCTAGCTTTGCCCAGGGTCAGACAAAGGCCTTGCCCACTCTTACATTGATAGATTTGAAGGGCTGTGATTTTTGCAACGGGAGCACATACGGTGACCCCGTCCTTCATCCATACACACCAGACAGCATAGCTGCTGGAAATAAACACTGTCACAACATAAGCCTTTAAGCATCCAAAAACATGCTGTAAAGAGGAGATTCAAAAAGCATTCCTGATTCGTAGAATTGTATTTAAATATCCTGTTAATATTAATTTCTTCTCATATTTGTTAAGGTTTTAACTGAACTACTGCCTTGCCTTCCAAAAAGTGTCATGTTATTAGTGATGTCGCATCAAAAAAATGTTTTCAAAGTGCAGTCAACTCAGGAGCTGGGGCCGTTTTTGGTAAAGAAAAAGGAAAGAGGAATTTGGTAAGGCACTGTTCCATAGTGCCAGAAATAAATGCCAGGACACTGATACTGTATGCTCTGTTTTAATGTTTACTGTTACATAAACTGTGTGTTCACAGCCTTAAACAAGCTGATAACACAGCTGATTGGAATATGTACAGAATAAATGTATTACAGAGGGCGGATCTACACCCTACAGTAGCTCTCTGTGTATTCACTGGACCTGCTAAGCACTTACTGCTGTGGGAGATAGAGCTTTAGCTGACTTTGTTGGCCAGACAGAGCGGTGGTGATAATGGCCTGCTGGCCTCTCCCAGATCCTGTTACACTGCTGGGGACACACAAGCTGCTCTGTATTTAGCATCAGTCCTCTCTGCTGTGAGCTTAGATTGTAACAGTGCTGGTGGCTGCTCCCTCTCACCTTACAATAAAAGTCCAAAGCAACCAATACCTCCGGAGGAAGTGAACACTGTAGCTTTGATTCTAGTGCCAACTTTAGCAAATTTATTACATTTTAAATCACTATTCAAACAACAACGAAAACTATAAGAGAAAAAAGGATTGTCCCTCTTTCAAAATCACTCACATTCTTTATTTGATATTTTAACTACATACTCTAGCTGCACAGTTGGGGTTGATTTCCAGCGTTGTTTTGAAGTTGTGAGTGATTACCATGTGTCTCAGCCGATAACAGTGGCTGCATCTGTCCAGACGATCCACCTTTATAAACTATCCTCTTTGACAAAACTCCAGAAATCAGTGTGTTCCCCTCTCAGTTGACTGTGATTAACCCTTTTGTGAAAGCCTCTACAATCAGGCATACCTGTGTATGTGTGAAATTCACAATACTACAGCCAAAAAAATTTGAGAACTTCTCTGCTTGTGTGTGACCATGTGAGAGTCTATACAGCCATCTGCTACACTCAGCCAGTAAGCAGTACCTCAGTCTGATCATGCATGCATCAACGGATGGATAAGCTATGTATTCCTTGTGTCTTGTTTTAACAAACACATGACAAAATATTCACCAGCACATGGCTGACATGGGCTTGGGTAATAAGGATATCGGAGTTTATCAGACTACAGTCAGTCTGCACATTCTGCACTCCCACAGTGTAATCAGTGGCTCTGCTTGTTGTCTTAGTTCCATTATAAAAAAATGAAAACATCTGAAAATGAAGTCTGCTGTATAGAACACTAATTCATTAAGGTTTTACATTTTCAAGATTTATATCACAGCCTGAACTACACAGACACTGAAAAACGGGCAGGACATTTCATACCCAGATTTCTGTTTGGTTGTCGAAGAGACAGAGAGAAAGCATGTCATTTTCTGTCAAACACCTACTGTAAACAGCATGGTGAGATGCTGATTACATTTTCCTCTTGCCAGTTCTTCTAAGAAAGAACAATTCAGACGGAAAAAAAACTTCTAGAAAGATGGACAGAGAGAGTCTTACAATATGCATCTCACAGTGTGTGAGGAGGCAGAATGATGTACACAGGAAGGTAGAAGTTATCTGGACAATTATGTAGAAGTTAGTTGGACAGTAAAGTGTTCACCAGAGATGGCAGATGTGATTGGTTTTAGCTGTTTGGTTGGTGCTGAGGAGAGGGAACATGCTGTGCAGGAACAAGCTAATCTGCTGATTTAATAGAGACAATATGAATGGAAGGGTTGGAACAGTGAGGCCTGCTACAGGAAGAAGGGGCTTTAACACATGTTAAACAATAAACTTATTTAAAAGAACATGAACTGATGTCAGTCTAGGCTCAGTTTTCTGCTTAGCTTGTTCTACAATTCCCATTTCTACCCAAATGTATAGAATATTCTTGCTGCCACAAATGAATAAAATAAATTTTGCAGGTATATAATGTTTTGTTTTTTCTTCCTTTTTTGTTTTATCTTTTTTCTGCCTCCAGTGAAGAAATTTTGGATATGGAACTTGAAACAGTTTGGCATCATGTTAGTGTCCAGAGTGAAGGTTTTATCTAACTAAAAATGGGCTCTAATATTTTTCTTTGTTTCAGACTTTTCTATTACAAGTTAGAAGTTAAGTACTAAGGTGATAATATTGTCAGAATATAATCTGCATAAATCAGTTGTATTTTAAGTGAGACCCTGTAAATTAATCACAGTATTTATACATACAGTATTTGTAATCTTTCAATCTAAAAGTTTCAGATGGATAAAAATGCTACTAAATAATACTAAATACTTTGCACAAAGTATTAAGAAAAAACAAATCCATGTTCATCCGCCTCATTTTGCAGGTGCCACTGTTCAAAATGAAAAAGAGACTCACGTCCTTGTCACCACAGTTTGAATACACTGTGACATCCACAAAAACATTCAAAATTAACAATACAGATTTAGAAGCAATAGCACATGCTTTTGTTAGCTTTTCATCCCCTGTTCTCTGCATTGAATATGGCAAATCTTCCGGCTATCTGTGGGTATATGAAGTGGACGATTATTAGTGCCGTGCAGACCTAAGGTTGTGTGATTTATTTCTGGAGCCACCAGTCAAACAAAGGTTGCCTCTTGTCATTTTGACAAGTGGTCAATCTAATCAGCCTGTATGATGATGGGGTAGACACATGCTAATTAGCATCAGCAGCCTGAGCAGTGTAGAACAAAGGACACTGCTTTTGTCGTGCTTAATTATTCTAGTGTGTTTGTGTTCCTGTGTGTTGTGTATAAATGAGAGTGAGCATTTCTCTCAATCAAATATATTTGTGTTTTGTGTGTGTGTGTGTGTGTGTGTGTGTGTGTGTGTGTGTGTGTGTGTGTGTGTGTGTGTGTGTGTGTGTGTCTCTTCACAGGGAAAATATATGAATCATAACTGAGTAGCTGGAGCTTGTGGGCATGGTGGCATAAGTTCATCAAAGGTCGGACAAGCCACCCACATGCTGCGAGCTGATGGGCACAGCAGCGTGCTCCAAATCTTAATGATGTTCAGACAGAAATTCCAATGCTGCTCAAAGACAATATGAAGTAACTTGAGCTGTAGTAGAAACAAGAGCTCAAAAGGGCCAAGCAAAACCAGCCTTTCCATCTGGAGCCCATTTCAAACCAGTCTGTTGACAACGATTGTATCTGAGTCTGACAATATTCGGCTGAGACGCAGGACTCTTGAGCGTCACAATGAAAGCACTTCTGAAGCTTTTTACCGACATGTCATCATGAGTACAACATTTCATCCCGTCTTGGTAAGTATGTTGGCTTCCCGCAATTTGCATGAATGAAGGCTGCGAAGTGGTCCCTTGAGTGAGAGCAGAAGGAGCAGTACAAGCTTTAAACTCTAGAAAGCATGTAAATATAAAACCAACAGATGCAACAACAACATAGGAAAAATAGGAATTTTATAAATGGTATGACTTGTAGATTATAAGTTTAAAGTTGGAATGTTGGTAGAAGAAAGGAATTCCTCTCTGGATCCGCTTTCTCCTTATTTTACCTCTCATGTACTTAAATGCAACCCTGAATATAGTAAACTGATACAACACTAATATTGATCAGTTTCATTGATTTTCATTGGAAGGCAGCATTTGATTCAAATCTGCTTTAATTGCTACTTTGCCATTAAAGTCAATATGGTTTATTTTTGAGCACATACAGTATACTGAATGATACACACCATAATAGCTGTGTAAGTTACTTGTCTAAAGCAGTATTACACGTTTTCAACAATTCTGCATAACCAGTACCAAAAAAATTCTTTCAGCTTTTGTGCATTTCTTTCAAGCTGAGGTTAACAGTGCAGTGATCTTTGTAAAACATTCACCATTTTCAGAATATCCTTGACAAGTGTGAAAGAAAAATACTTGAGAAGAAAGCCATGAAAAGTGTTGTCCACTTCCAGCAACTGCTGTTTGGTATTATCTGTGCTTCTTGCCTGACATCTTTTTTTTGACCTCACATTATCTCTGTGTCCTTCTTCCATTCCTCTCATCATTTCTCTCGCCATCTGCAGTCCTTCTGTAAAAAACTCTCATTGCCTTCTCCTTCTCCTCTCTCTGCTTTGTTTCCTCTCCTCCCCATCGTCTCTGCAACCCACCCCCCTTTCCTCCCTTCCTCAGACACTCTGTCTCAGTGGTGTTCCCATTACAATGCCCAGGGTGCATCACCGCTCCATCTCCCAGTAATGGATTTCCAATGCTTCGACCATCTTACCTGTCACATGGTCATATCTCCTCCCTGGGTAGCATCACTCTGTAAGCTGTTTAGAAATGCATGAATCCTCTCTCTGTGTTATTGTACTCGTTCCATCATTACTCACTCCCCAGACAGAGCAGCAGTGTGAGACCCCCACCTGCTTCTCCTGCTGCACCGAGTCAAACTGATGAAGACTGCTGCTGCTATGTAACAACATCAGAAAAAACTGACTTATTATGAGATCTATAATGCGATAGAGGTTAAGAATACAGGTTATTGTTCTAATCATGGCTTTGTAAGTGGAAAATTAACTGTGAAAAAATGAATTTGCCTTTGTAATTGCACCTGAATGTGCCACATTCCTTGACTGTTACAGTGTACCAGATTAAAAAAATGTGTGTACAAATTCTGCGCTCATCACTCGAAATCAACAACATTTGAATTAGCTGTGAAAAAGCAATTTGGATACCCTGGACTAGCGCATTTTCCTGGCAATCCACCAATGTACTGTTACTGTGTGGGTCAGAATTCAAAATTGTTAGACTTGTGTCATTTGATCCTCACTTCCCCACTTTTGTATTCACACCTCTCTATAAAAAAACTATACTAAATATATACAGATGGACTGTGAACAGTACCCAGAGAGTCACACACACACAAACACACAGCTACACACAAATACATATCAATCAATATTCACCTGAATGTGGGTTCTGAGGGTTATATATAAGACATTAATTACACCTCCAAAACAAAAAACTACTGCCTTGCATTTCTGTATTCAACAATACATGTGGATATGACCACAGACGCTTTATGGTTAAATATCATGTAATTACAACCAACTGAACCAATTTGCATCCCCTCAATAACAGAGTTCTTGACTAGATGGATGCAGACTTTGTTTGATTCATGGTCGGGCTCACAACCACTCATTCCTTTCATTTGTTGGCAAAAATGACCACTTACAAAGTATATCATCACCCAAAATAAGCCCCCCTCTATCCTTTCAGAACAATGGTCATTGTTTTCCCAGAGCCTCAAAAGACAAAAACAAGAAGAATATTGAAACCTTTGTTCTTGAATCAATACGTATTATTGCATCGACAAGAAATCAGCATCTAAATAAATATGTTTTCACATTCATATCCAAGTACATGGGCTGGGCTACCAGCTCAAATTAGTGAATTGTAGGCTTACCTTTGGCGTTTTAGTACACTTTCCATTTCTGGCATCTTTTATGTATGCTATATCCAGTAGGTCCGTATCCTGTAAACAAGAGGATGCACAGGTAAATCAGTATTAATATCAATCGAGTGTAAATTCAAACGCTTCAAAGACATTGTAGGACACAAAGACAATCAGTGGCCAAGGGAGTGACCCTTTCTATTTCAAAATCTGCCACCTGTGGCAGAAGGCATTGTGTGTTGTGTGTGTGTGTGTGTGTGTGTGTGTGTGTGTGTGTGTGTGTGTGTGTGTGTGTGTGTGTGTGTGTGTGTGTGTGTGTGTGTGTGTGTGAAAAACCACAAGTGTATAGAGACAACAATAGCCTAAATACAGGATGTTGCGTGGGAGTCATTCAATCTAGGAAGATGCAAACCAAATTATATTTTGCCCTGTAAAGGTGTCACTGTAGTGTTGTACACCTGTGTTCCCATGGTGTGGGAACCTGTGTTTCATGACAGTCATCTGCACCATAGCACTGGAATTAATGTTGACAAGGAAAAAAAAGAAAACAAAAAAAACCCCACACATACACATGCTCTGCTGCTTCATGATGCTCTGCCGTAACACCTTGCCACAGCTTGGCTAGGCTCAGCTGTTTGCGTGGTAGTCAAATAGAAATAAATAGACACAACAAGGCACTATAATAAAGTCGGTCTTCAAATGAGATGAAAAAGCTGTGAATATCATCATTATGATTTAACCAAACAGTTAGGTAAGGCTGTAACAGCATTTTAAGTAAATGGAAACCTTGGCTCCATTTGTAATTCACTATTAATACAACAATGTGGGAAGCCATGTCAGAGCTTCTTATTCCATCTTACTGCGCCAACATTTCACATCACACTATTGTGATGCAGAAGCAAAGTGTGACACTCAAATATACAATATACATTGAGTGACACTATACATAAAGTAATGTGCATGGGGAAAGCTTGTTACCTCAATGCATAATAGTATTTTTTATGTCCTTATTTTAAAATGACAGAAATCTTTTTTATCTTTTTATTAAAGTCAAAACATGTATTTTTGAAAAACATCCATATAGTGATCTGAACTTGGCATTTACTTCTCCCTCTAACTAGCATGCCAACCTCTGGAAAGCAACCAACTCTAAGTAGACACACACTAAATATATACATTACACATACAGTATGCATCTACCCTGTCCACTCATACAGGACATCCACCATTCCGTCGGCCAACTGTTTATTTAGGTTTATTTGCAAGCCTATTGTCGCTTAAATAGCCAGTAATGTGGTAAGCAGTAAATATGTACAAAACGCAGTTTTACAGTAGGCCCCTGCTGCCTTCCTTCAGTTGCCACATCCCTTTATCATTCTGGATTATCTCTCTCTCTCCATCTCTCTGAGTGGGAGCCAGGATATGAGGTAGAAAATTAACCAGAGTGAACTGTGTGTCCACTCAGCATTATCTAGGGAGACAAGGAGCGACAGGGGCTTGACTCAATCTCCAGCTGCAAACGCCACTATCTGACTATGTCAAGGCCATGAGGTTGGTGGAAAATTTTTCTGTTTTCATTTCTGAACACAACTTTAGTGTGTTTTACTTCAGTGTTTGCTTTTGTCTTCTTCGAATTCTACTACCTGTAACAGTTGCAAATTGCAAATTACTCTCATACTGGAGGTACAATGATGATACATGAACTTGGACCACAGATTTTGTTATTCATTATAAGGGCATATTCAAATTTAGATTAGCACTTCTTGCACCCATATAAAGAAACAATAGTCATGAATATTGTTCACTAAAGTTAATAAAAAATGTTGCCATTTGCTACAGGAGATGCACAGCCACTGACTGTCTCCATATAAGAAGCAGAAATTAAATCACTCTATTCTGTGGCTGTAGTGCACAAGGACAAGTTATTCTTTTCTGTAATGTGTAGCATCAATTAGGCTGTCCTTGTTTGTGCAGAGAGAGACTCTGTGTCAAAGGTCAACGCCTACATCGCGTCTGTAAATGCCTGCCTTTGAAGTCACTGTAGAGAGACGGATCTTGGCATGGGGGCCTGGTCGAACAGTGGGGCTTCAGGAAGTAGCCCACTGATGGGGTCCTTTCTTTGCGTGATCTTGCCCAGCACGGTTAACATAGTTCTACGCTGGTTCAACGTCATCAGTTAATTGTTCACCCATAGAGCCCCTTTAAGGGTAACTCAAACAGCCTGTCTGGCTCATAAGCTGCTCACACAGCTAAGGTGATACATGTGTAGCCATTACCGTAACATCCAAAGGTCTGAGTCAGCATCTGCTACAGTGAGCAGTGGCTTACTTGTTGTGCCGAAGTAAATAAAATTTGATGGCACTGACATTTTATTCATATTGACTTAGATTTATGATTGCAGGCACTGCACAGTTAGTTAATTAAAGTACTTTATTTCAGTCTTGCAGTCCAGCCATTATTTCTCTGCTTAATATCTCTCATTTATTTCCTATGACATATGTTCTTTATCTGTTCATTTCTGTCATCTCCCTTTATAGATAACACTCCCTCTTGCTTTCTTTCTCTTTCTTATTTCCCTCCCTCCCTCAGGGCATTTCTGTGTGCATCAAAGCAGTGAACAGGGACAGTGAGCAGGGATCCTCCACTTTGCCAAAGCCTATTAAGATCTACTCCACGTCCAGGAAGCAAGCAGGGCCAACGGGACACTACAGATATTGATGAACATGCTTAACCTGCACTGGCCCTGGGCCCTGTTTTCTGTCTGTTTGTGTATCTCTGCTGTAGAGCCACTGTTCACGCAGCATCTGCAACTTGCTGCCTTCCTTTTTAAAATTAAACCTATTCCTTTTCCAAGTAGAAAGCTAGGAAAAATTACCTGAAATGTTGCAAAATTCATCATTGATCTGGGTAATTAGGATGTCAAAAGTGTCTCTGCCTCAGGCATTTTGTTCATCTATATTTGCCATGTTCTTGTGTTAGACCACTCTTTGTTATCCTTTAATCCGAAGAAGATTGAGTTCACTTGTGTATGAAATGTGATATATAAAACTTGATGTGAGGGTAAATGGGAAAACTCTTAGAAGGCACCTTGAATAAAACTGTTCTTACCAAGTATCTACAGTACAAGGGGGTGGACAGAATCTGGCCAGGTTGTTTTTATAACATAGAGTTTAAGTTGAGTTTACCCTTTGAAGCAACAAGCTATCACAGCTTTAGTGGTACAAGCAAAGACGGGTTGTGCTTGTATGACAAAAAATAGAGAGAAGGTTAGAGAAGCATGGAATGGAAGGTAGAAACAAAAAAAAGAATAAGTGGAAGTGGGAAGACTTACAGCCACAGGTTAGCTTGCTCATTTACCAACAGTTTTCTTGACAGCCTCCGGGTTCAAACTATATGTGCACTCCACAGGGCTCAAGGCTTCTGCTCAGCAATGCACATGGGGAGCAAAGATAGTAAAAGCAGGAAGCAAATGAAGAGGGACATATTTGAGAGAAAACTGCTTTGTGTATTGTACTGGAGCCAGTGAGGTGAAAAAAACAATTAGCCACACCTGTTGCTATTTGTGAGAGATCAAATTCTCAGGAGTGCTTCATAATAACAATAATAATTATATACAGTAGCATCATTTAATCTATTTGTATCATGAAAAAGCAGAGATAAATCAGATCATCAATCCACTAACAAGTATTTAATGGTTAATTCCACTATGTCATGTTTCATCTACAACCCTGCATGCCCATGTCTTGAATCAGGTTGTGGCCAGTTAGATGTGGTTTTCTTACTGGAATGCTGACAGGCTGCTGGTTTGTTTCATGAGGTCACACAAACTATACATGTCAGGGTGGCCCCATAAACCCCTTCATGCCATCCCCTCGACAAAAATAAGACTGTTTAGAAGCCTTGGGTAGCTCTGTCTATTCATACAGCACACACAACTTAGAATGCAGAAGAAGTAAAAGATAAAATAGAGGGGAAATTCTGTTTTTTTGAGGTGCAAAGCTAAATACCATTGCATAACCAGTTAAACTGCTGCATTCGCTATGTGTAAGAGTCTTCAAAGGCCCACTGACACAGGATCACAGGATTCTGGGTGTAGATGTATCCCCTAATCATAAACAGAGCTATTACCTATGTGGAACAAAACACACAAAAGCCACACAGGTGCTCTGCCTGTCCCTGTAAGTGGCCCTCCAGTAACACTTGGTTGCCAGGAAACACGTGCTGTCATGAGGCAAAATGGTTCGAGGAGAGCTGTGCTTGAACTTGGTTAAGAGTCACATCCACTCTGCTGCTCCACTCTTGGGTTTCTATAGAACGACTCTAACAGCCCCACAGTGATAAAGTCCCAAACCTACTCACGTGAAGTGGCTGAACTAAAGAGGGGGAGTGAAAAAGCTCCAAACAGTCAGACAAAAGAGCAGAAAGCTTGTATGAAGAAGGAAAGTGATTTTGTGTGCACATAAACATGTGTGCAGCCTCTAAAGACCTTGCACTTAGGGTCTGAGTTCTGTTTCCTGTCCTAACAGTAGTCTAAGATGGCTTAGTATTTGAAACTCACAATAGAACCTGTTACATTTTAAATTTTTTCCATGGATTAAACACTTTATTAGGTTGTTTGGAGTGGAGAAGGAGAGCGAAAATGGGAGAGAAATGAGGTATGGCATGTGACAAAAGCCTTCAGCCAAATTGGAGAGTCTGGCATTGCCACAAGGCTGCCCTAGGGCCTATTTAAACTAAGCAACTAATTCACTCTGTCTTTCATCCTACCCCTGTCCCCTGTCTCCAGTTCTCTCCCTTTCTTCTATTCCTCTGCAACACCAAAAAACTGTAATAAAACCTTTAAATGAACGAGTGCTGTCATGAGCAACAAATAAAGGACAATTTCTATTCACAATGTGAAATTAATGAACCGAAGCATACACAACACCACAGTTGTGGTGGAGTGTATGCTTAGTCTCACTGGAAAGTGGTTATACAAAGGTAAAATGTCTCTCACTAGAAAATAAATTCTGCACTGTAGTTCTATACAAAGGATTTTGAGCTTGCATTGGCTCAAGTTCAAGTCCCATTTATGGACCTAATTTTCGGTGCAGTTGATGGTGCTGTTCATACAGTATATCCTCTCAGAGAGACGTTTCAATCATTGGGCTAGTTTATCTCTAACCTTTACCACTGGTAACTGTACATTTTTGAAAGGGTACAGTCCTCTATCTCAGCCAACAGACAAATGTGGTCTACTGATGCAGAAATCTCAGCCAGGCATTTTCTAATACCAACCATCATGAGGGAGCAACACAGTTTTTGTTTTCTTCCTACAGTTAGTCTGGGTACCATCGCAAATTCTGCAGAAATGTCTCCAACTTCTCTAAAGCTTTGACTAACCCATGTGCTCCATTGGTCCAGTTGAATGCCAACATGCTTTTGAGCATCTTAAGCAATGATACATGTCGAGCTAGAATGAGTCTTGTTTTTAATTAATTTCTTTCGCACTGACCTTGGTCCTATTCCCTTCCTCATCCTCTGTGTGCAGTCTGTCACTTTATATTGTAAATACTGTAAATAAGCACTATATTGGTCCCTTAATCGGTTGTCCACTGTTACCAGTCTTCCCTTGTTGTAACCTTCAAATTATATTCCGTTACTTTACTGTAAAATCTCACTGCTTCTTGGTTGCCATGTCTATCCTCCTTGACAGCATTACAACACATACCACTCAGCCACAACTTAAAGTTTTTAAAATGTGGGCACAGAAAACACATGAAGATAATATCAAAGCAAGTCAGAGAGACTGTGTATGGGTCGTCTTTCAGAATGTAAGATTTACTTACACCTTAAGAAATCTTTAACTTATCTGTCATGTCAAAATCAGGAAGAAACTCAAAACAGGTTTATTCACCAGGCAAGTCTACAAATACGATAAGAATTTATCTTGCTGACTTACATCTACACTGATTCCGATGTACTGTCATTGTCAAGTAAAACACAAAAATTGAAAAAATATATATATTTTTAATTAAAAAAAACAAATATTTAAATGTGCCTTTTAACGGGTTGAATGAGGACAGCTAGAAATGCATGCATAAAGTTAAGTCATAACTAGACTTACTGCTTCATGGTTGTATGCCTTCACAAACCTGTCGAGTTGCAGTTAACATCCATGTCTGTCCAGACTCATAATTTATGTAGTGAAGACTTTGAATGAATTTAATAAAAAGGTATTAAGCGTATTGGCACTTGAGTTATGGCCATAAATGCGTTTTGTGAGGTCACAGTGACCTTGACCTTTGACTTTTGACCACCAAAAAAAAAATCAGTTCATCCTTACGTCTAAGTGAACATTTGTGCCACATTTGAAGAAATTCCATCAAGGCGTTCTTGAGATATCGCGTTCATGAGAATGGGACGGACAGACGGACGGATAACCCAAAAATATAATGCCTCCGGCCACGGCTGGCGTAGAGGCACAAAAATGTGAGTCATAAATATGTGGGATGACATGAATTTCTGTTCGAGTTGGGTTCATGGTCAGACAGATGGGGAGAGGACACCGGGATTAGAGGTCAGTGGGAATGAGGGAAAAAAGGAGGAAAGGCGGAAGAGAAGGAGTGAGGGAGGAATGGCTATGTAGAAAAAAACACAGAGGCCAAACGTTGGAGGAGCATGGTTGCAGCTGATAGTGGCTATCAGCAGCTGACACACTCAAGAAAACAACCAACATTAAGAGATAAGGGCCGCAGGAATCTGTCTGTTCTATACATCAGCGCACATATGCACACACATACCCTAATACATACGCTCATAAGCACAACTCTAAGATACATACAAATGCGTTTGTGCATATACAAAAGCTCCAACTCGTCACAATCATCAATCTGCATTGTCTGCTGTGTTCAGTCATTATAAACATTTGGGGACAGAGTAATGATGTCACCGGCTCTTCAGCTCACACTGGTCACCATTTTCTTTGGAGCTTGCTGGACCGATCAAATCATGGACACATAAGCAGACACACACTTGTCCGCACAGTGACAGATGGAGTGTAGTGATGGATACTGGAGGGAGTGTACTTCTCACTGATTGATAGCAGAACTGAGTGGGATGACAGACAAAGTAAAGCAGCCTCCCTCATCTGTCCATCATCCTCTGTTGTTCCCTCTCTCTCTTTGTCTTTTCTATGCTTCTGGTGGGATTTCTGCTCCCCACCTCCCCCCTTCCCTCACAATGCTCTGTCCTCTCTTGTCCATCTCTGCCTCTGCTTCCTTGGACATGGGCCTCTCTTTCTCACTCATCTCACTATCCTTTCCTTGGACATCTGCCTCCTCTGTTCTTCCTCATCCTCCCTCCCTCCAAGCTTTCCCCATGCTCTCATCTTAACAGCAGCTCTTGTGTTGATGGATGACGGTTCACATCTTTTCTGATCCCCTGCCGACACACACAGGCATGCTAAAACACCACCTCCATCCCTTCCTCTGTCTTCTTCAATCCTTAATCCTCAACACCATTTATGTCTGCTCCTCTATCAGTGTGGCTTCCTTCAGGCACACTGTGGATGGCTCTTATCTGGTGCAGTGGAACATCTGAGATCCTCTTCAGAGTCCTGGAGCGAGTTACACACACTTGCACACACACAGGAATGCATAATCACACACACATAAGCATGCATAAAATCCTCAGAGGATGAATTAAAGTTATTATAGGCCACACAAGACACAAACACAGACATAAAACTAACTCTCTCTCTCATTCACACACTATAATGCACATGTACAACTGCAAAATACTTGTCAATTTCTTAAAATTGTTTCTATTCAGTTATAAATATAGTTTCCTCTGGGCATTTGTGCAATTGATATAATTATTATCATATATATTTTATATTTTTCTTCTTTCTGAATACTGAACTTACACTGTTTTTGAAGGCTACAGTTTTCTACAAATGAAATCCTTGGCATTCAAGGTATGGATAAAATGTACATTTGACCACACCACATCTCTGTATTCAAGTCTATGGGTTGGAAGTGATCGGTGTGCCTATGTGTGCTTGTGCTTGGGCTCACCACCGAAGTCCTTTAAGAATAACTACCAGTGGCAGATACAGTGCTGCTCTGGCTCTCATTTTTCACATCACCTCATTTACACACACAATGTATTTTTCATTTTCTGTCTGGAGGCAAAGCTCTTTGTCTCTCCCTCTCTGTATCTGTGTCTCTTCTTCTCCAACATACGTCCTAAACACTCTCTGGTTATCCTTCCTTGTCCCTTCACAATTTTCTTTTTTATCTTAAACTTGAACAGTTTGATCAGAGCAAGTAAAAGTAAACACTAAATACAGTTGGGGAATATGAGAGAACATAGAGGACAGAACACTGGCTTAAGTGCAAAACTAAAAACTTTTCAAAATATGATTTAATCAACTGCCAGTGTAAACAGACTAAAAAGTTCCTTTTTCAAAGTTGTGCTGTATTACTTGTTAGAGACCTATTGTGTACACATTCTGTATCATTGCCATGATATAAACTGAACAGTTTAAGTACCCCATAAAAGCATATAACAACATGTTAACAAAACACCAAAGAATACTGAGAATACGCCAGCTCTTTTGACTAGAGCCAGACACTGGATTTTTGACGCAATATAATACAGCAACAATATAGCAGCCAATATTTGTTTGCTTAACAAAAAATAATGTTGATAAGGATCCATTAAATTTAGTTATCAAGAACCGTGACTCAGATGTATAGTGGGACATTTTATAGCTGAAAAATAAACTTGTAAGTTTTCTTTGGTGGACAAACTATGTAATGGCAATACTGTCTATAGTTAAAACATATTTTCACTGTTCCTGTACTGCAACTTCTTGATACCTCAACCTTTGACTTATATACTAATACAAATATATCTGTGACAAAATAAGTTACCAAATAGACTAATCCGGGTTGTAGGCAGAAGTAAACATGTCGTCATTACTGAGGTAGCAGTTATCTTACTTTATTACATTGTAATGTATGTAAAGGGTTTATTTTTAACAGCTGTTGCCAAAAAAATGTCCCAAATCTTCTGTAGAACCTGTTGCATGTTTGCAATATAATCATTGCAATTTAAATAAAAGTTATAATCTAAATTTGTCCAACTTTTATAGAAGGCTAGTTGTCTTTTCACTCGCAAATCACCAAAACCCCACTTAATGGGCTATGCTGTTATCAACTGTTCAAGCAATAACAAGACTAGGTCTGAACCCAGTATATGACTGGACCATGCATGGTCAATGTGCGAAATTAAGAATGCAGTTGAAAACTGTTCTCTAACCACTATAAACAACTGCTTTCAATGGAAAGTAGCTAAAGTCTGCTCAAAAAGTCGTTAAAGTCGCTGCAATGCTAAAATCCTGATCTTTATAACCGTGACATCGTCTGACAAAATCACCATACACATAAGTTAAAGACGACGGCTGTGCTGGGATTTCAGCTATATTTACCTGTAAAATGATCATTCAGAGAGAAACTTAGAAGCTCAGTTTGTGTCAGCTGCTGTGTAGTCAGTTGAATGCGATACACAAAGAGGTGTGCCTGCGGAGGGAAAGCTCGACCTCGCACTGGCAGGGTAGTACTGGCAACTCTCTTCTATGGAAAATAGCTAAGGTTTGTCCAAAAAGTCACTAGATTTGTCACTAGATGCTTTTTTGAGAAAAGGTACTGAAGTGGTCTGAAAAGTTGCCAAATCTAGCAACAAAGGCGCTTAGTTGGTAACAGTTCTTGTAAACGCCCCCCTGATGATGTAATAGAAACCATTCCCTGCAGGGTACTTTCATCTGTCAGAGCAGATGATTGCCAACCAGTTAATCCAAGCATCTCTGTTTCCACTGTCAGTCACACTGTGTTCAGTTCAACTGTGCCACCACAGTAATGGCAGCATCGTTTGAGAACAAAACATATAAATCAGCCAGCAAATTAGTGTATACAGTCCTGGTTGAAATTATTGACATCCCTGAATTTTAAGAATATCCTCAGAAATAAAATAAATTAAACAATTTTGTATAATCAGAATATTTCATAAAATGTACAAAGTTACTAAACAAAAAAAAAGCTTTCAAATAGTGTAATAAAAAATATGGGTATAAAATGTACGCCCAACACTATTTTTGATAAATTTAAATTAGTTCATCAAACAAAATCTAAAACAAATAAAACTCACCTGTGTTTAATTTTCAGTGTTCATATGACCTGAATTAACCAATGAATAATAGTTTTACTGCATAAAACAGGGCTGATCATTTCCAGTTTCTTTTTCAAAATGGCGAAGACAAGAGAGCTGTCTGAGAGCATCAGAAATGCAATTATCAAAAAACATAACAATTCCAAAGGCTACAAGGCAGTTGCCAAAAATCTTGAAATCCCTTTTTCAACATTTCTTAATGTCATAAAGATGTTTCACAATCATAAAACTGTTATGAATGCTTCGAGGACGTACTGCTAAGAAGAAACTCAGTGAGAGAAGTCTAGGATGGTTGATGCGGATTGTGGAGAAAATCTAAAGACCTGGAGCCATCTGGAGTGGTGGTTTCAGCCCGTACCATACGCTGCACACTTAACCAGGTCCATGGGTGAAGGCCAAGGAGGACAGCATTATTGAAAGAAAGGCACAAAAAGGCAAAACTAACGTTTCCAGAAACTTTCATAGATAGGCCACAGTCTTTCTGGGATAATGTTCGATGGAAAGATGAAACTAATGGGGACCATCAGTGCACCAGTTAGTTTATAGGCAATGAAATTAAGCCCATAAGGAAAACAACAACGTATAGCAATGGAAGAGTGGCAGAAACTACCAGCAGACAGATGGAAGAAGCCTCTAGATGGCTAGGGTTCATTTTGTATTTTTATTTTTTCAAATTTTGTTTTGTTTAGTAACCTTGGACATTTATATATTTAATATTTTTCAAAATATTTGATTGGTTGAATAATTCTAATAGGCCAGGCACTGTTCATCCCTTCCATCATGTAACTCTCTCGAGGAAGACTCTTGGAGACGAGCTGGTATTTTAAGTATTGCAGACTGCTGATTCCTGTCTTGCCCCAGAGCACCTCCAAGCTGTTTAAACCTGATACCTTCTTATCATTCCACCAAACTGAATTGAATTTAGTGGGGGAATAAAGGCAACTGACCCACATTTGTGACACACTTAAGTTGCTTGAGCGGAAATGGAACAGCGAGAGAGTAAGATGCGAGTCTGAGGGAAATTTTGGGATGGACAACAGAGTGACTGCTTGGCAGACCTTTCTAAATTCACTCCAACACTATATTTACCATGTCAAAAATCATTGAGGTGACAGGTCATATCTGCAATGTAAGATATACAAAACACTGTCATAGTGGCTAAATTACCTGAGTAAAAAATTTAAAGAGCCCAAACAAGTCTTTCAGAGAGGGATGTAATGCTGTTGAGTCAAATATCCTTTCTTGTGCTTTATATTAGGTTTTGTCAAGTTTTCTTTGACTATTTCCTAACTTTTATTCACTTTGTACATATGTCTATGTAGAGATGCTAATAATTTACAATAAAGGCCAAAATGCATCCCTCAGTGTGTTGTTAATAAGCTTTCTGACATGAATATTCGGAAATGGAGAGTCAGCAGCATGATAATTGCTACAGAGTACAAAGGAATTCAGCTTAAAATGGGAAACAGCAGGGTGGCATGAAAACCCAGAAACCCCTAGCTGGTGGGAATTAAAGCCCTGTTAAACATCAGAAGCACATCTAATGTAATTATTTCGATTAGTCTGCATCAAAGCAATCAATAATACAAAGTAAAATCTGTCTGAGAGAGCTGTTTAAACATGAGAGAAGTATAATTCAGGGTTTCTGAGAGTGAACACAAGATATGAAGCACTCTCTAACATGCTTCTAAATGATTAACAAGACCAGTTTGCAGAAGAAAATT
This sequence comes from Xiphias gladius, assembly GCF_016859285.1. Taxonomy (NCBI): domain Eukaryota; kingdom Metazoa; phylum Chordata; class Actinopteri; order Istiophoriformes; family Xiphiidae; genus Xiphias; species Xiphias gladius. Next base: position 17,476,943 of record NC_053403.1, read on the forward strand.
TACTCTGCTCTCTGTGATTATCTACACTTAATATCCCATTGACCACTCTACATCTGTCTGAAACAGAGTTAAAAACCTCTTCTTTCCAGTCGTGCGCTTGAGCAATTGGTCATTCATTTGTGTGCAGGAAGCACTGGAAATTGTTCGAAAGCAAAAAGCCTATAATTGCCTTATCAGCAAATGGGACTTGAGTGTAAGCCATCCGCTGCCCTGATTCCTCCAGCAAAATGAATTAAATAAAATTTATTGAGGCCTTTCAATGAATATGGAAAACAGTTTGAAACATTAGTTGAGTTGAAGAGAGAGAAGGAAGGGCGAGGGGAGAGAAAGACAAATGAAAGTTCTTTATGTATTAACAGGCTTAAAAAATTGATGCAGTGTGCTTATGTGCAGTGTTACGAGAACGAAAAAGCATGGTACACACTTATGAGATGAGCAGTGAAATAAGTGAGGACTGAAGAGGTTCATCACGTTGATCTGTACTCTAACCCTGAGACATTAAAGCCTTATGTGATTTTTCTATTAGCATGCTGAAACTCATGAGCTACTTGATGTCTCATTCAGTATTCCTGAACAGGAAACTGGTAATCTTGTTGAGTACTCAGATGTCTGAAAATCTACATACTGATAAAATGTACTATATTTTCTGTTTTGGCAAGAAAATAGCGTAACGAAAGTAAAGTGTTTTTATAACACTGATTGGTTGCAAGTCAGAAATTATGCATTTGTGTCCTTTGACTGTGAGATCTTAACATTTAAATAATTTCTCTCACCTATAACCTATAATCTTTTATTCATTAATACCAAAAAAGAAAAGTGCCATTGGCTAATTATCTATTTCAAACATCACATGACCAATCAAAGTATAGTACCATATATACACTCATGTTTCATAGTTTGTACGAAATTACATGTTATATCTGGGGTATTATTACTGAATCTAATGCATAGACTTTAATGATGTATTAAATTTCTGACATTGTGACTTTCTGATTTTGTGCTATTGGTGTGTGTTGTGTATGCTTCTCATAAGACATTGTACTCCTTTGTGTTGTTCGTTAATGGCTTTTTAAAAAGGAATGTTTTCATGATTGTTTACTGGATGCTTTCTTTAACTTTTAACATCAACCTTCCCACTGTCACAAATTGAAAAGTAGCTATTTTGTGAATGTAGGCATGAGAGAGCAGCAACAAAAAATATTCCCCCTCTTAAATAACAAAAAATAATCATGAATTTGCCATCAAAACTAACTTTTCCTTTAGTCAATTTCACAGCATTCTTTGGAGCAGAAAGAAATAATTGAAAATGTGCAATTCTGACTTCAATATTCTTTTAATTTCAGTTCTCATCATCTCTGTTCTAAGCGACAGTGTAGATGAAAGGGAAGAGAAAGAGAATAGGAGAACTTCATTACTGGGTGAACTTCTGACCTGCACTGCACAGCCGAAAACCAAAAATTAAACAGAAATCAAAATGCTTTACAAAAAAGAGGTATAGTCTTACTCTATCCAGCTTTTGAATCAAAATCCAGCATGAAAAAGGAAGATGCATACTTGTTTCATCTTGGGTTTTTTTGCCCTACCATGCTTTTCTAAAGGTTAGAAGGCTAAAAGTAAACTTTCATGTTCATTTAGGCTTTTGAAATGGCACTGGATGTAACATACGAAAGTCTACTGTATAAGAATTATTAATTTTCGAATCAAAAAGGCGGAAGGGTAGCTCAGTGTTAAACATTTTAACATTTTATACCTGGGTTCAAATCTCAGCTTTGGTCCTCTGTGGAGTTTGATCTGTTTCCTTTTTTGTGTGCCTGGCTTTATTCCAACAGTACCAAGACCAGTACAGTCAGTCCAGTGAACTGTAAAATCTACTCTCCTTGATGTCATTGTGAACATGAAAATGTTTGTATCTTTACATGTGTTTATCTCCTCCTGTATTAAACTTGTGATTGAGTACCATCTGTTCAGGGTGTTTTTTCTTTACCGACAAACTTTCAGTTACGCCATCTGGTCCAATATTTTGAACATTTCCTCTAGTCCCTTAAATTGACAATTAAAAATACTCTAGTATTTCATTTGGAGAGGAAATGAGTTTGACTGAGGATTGTAAGTTACAGTCAATGTTTTTGCATTCAGCATTAGCACCACAACAAACTGATGAACAGCGTGAGGTTGTGCTCCATCTAAGCTTTCCCATCAAAGACTGGGATGAAACAGGGAGGAAGTATGTTCTCTTACTGAGAGCTTGTCTACAGTGGGACTTCAAAGTCTTTTGGCTGAATGCCTTTATTTGAAAGAGCTCCCTGAGGAAAGCAGCCACCTGGCTTGGTACAGCAATGGCAGTCAAATCACAGCAGCATGGGGGTTTTGAGCACTTTGCAGTATCAAAAAACAAGCTGCATGAATTGGATTGTCATGGCAACTGGGCTGGGTTAGAGTTGGAAGTGGAAGGAAGGGAATGGAGGAAGAAAGGAGCGACAGAGTGTGTTTCTGTCACCAACACAGCAAGAACTAAAGTAGCACCTGGACCTCCTGGAGCAGTACTGTCAGAACTAGGCCCTGGTACTCAACTTTAAGGGTACATTATGTAAGTTTTTGGTATCGCTACATAGCCAAGTAAACAGCTGTTAGCATTAACAGCTGTTTACTTACCAGTCTAGGGGAAACATTGCGAGTTCAACATCATACTTAATTCCTTTACTCGCCAAGAGCTGTCTCTCTCGGTGGAAAGCAACACCAGTGTTAACTCTTGTTTTGTTTCTATTTCTATCTTTTTTTCTTCTACTGAAGTTAGCTTGCTAACCAGTTCATCCCGGCCTACCCCATCTCATAATATCACTTCGCAATAGTGAGTCACTGTAGCGACCAGTCTGCCATCAGTTCAGCAGGAGATTGTCTGGTAAATGCAATGATGGCTGAAACTCTTGGTAAGCCACCAATATGGCCACCCCCACCACTCCGCTCCTGGTGGGAAACCACGTTTGGCAGCAGAGAAAACTCACATATAGCACCTTTAACAAATCTAAAATCCAATAAAAACTTCCAAAAGAAACTTTGATCTCTGGAAACCAAACACCCATCTAGATCACACCCCATATTATGATTACCTGGGGTACAAAATCAGCCCCTCAGGTAACTTTGGTCTGGCAGTGAATGCACTGAAACAAAAAGCATGTAGAGTATTTTATGCAATTTAAAAGAATATTTTACAAAATAGATATACCAATTAGAATTTGGACTGAAATATTTGACTGTGTAATCAAACCAATCACCCTTTATGGTAGTGAAGTTTGGTTTCCACTCAGTCATCAGGACTACAGTAGATGGGACAAGCATCCCATATAGGCCCTGTATGCAGAATTCTGTAGGTCCATATTAAAAAACCAAAGAAAAACACCAACCAACACATGCAGGGCAGAATTAGACCATTATCCACTGATTATTAACATTAAAAAAACAGAACACAAATTTTGGTAGCATCTCAAATCGAGCCACCAAGAAACACTGAGACTTCAGGCACTACTACAAACCAAAGAACTGAGCCCCCAAAAGTCCCCTCTGTCAGCTGGTCCTGAGACTTACTGATCAAATAACACCCAATACTGTTCAACCTCAGACCAGCACTGCTTTCCAATTAATAATAAGAGTGAACAAAATGATAAAACTAACAAAAGATACCTATCTGGAACATTGGACAACTCAAACCAAAACTCAGAGAGTGTGTGTGTGTCACTCTCTGTGTACTAGGTGAGTCATAGAACACCATCCTCCCAAGCATCAATGTTTAAATGTCTGAGCTATAAATTCTCTACTGTAATCGATTGAGAATAATTACATCTAATCAAGCAAATCAGTTACTAAGATATTTAATTCATCCCTTCTGACCTGTGGTAGTTGTGCTCAGTCGTACACAGAGAAACAGTTATCAGAGCTGCTGTGACCGACTGTAACCTCTGATTTCTGACTCACACTCCAAATATCAGGTCATCCCTTTGCAACATACCAACCACAGCTCTCCAATGAACTACATATTTTATTGATTGGTTACCATAACAATCAATGTCCAACCATCATTTAATTAAGAAATGCTCCAATGAGCCAAGCAAAATCATTCACAGTGATGTTAATTAGGAATAAGAAAAAGATTGACTTATAAATGGTGTTCATGTGACAATATTTATACAAACATATCTCCTTATTCTACGCATTTAATTGTTTACATATGAGTGGGTAAAACATTGTTGAAAAAGCTTGGCTGAGTCAATGAATTCACTTTTTTTTATGAGCATATGCTTTGTTTATAAGTAGGTCAAATTACAAGACATAAAGCAAAAATACAAACATGGAGGATCATTGCACACAAACAACAAGGTTAGATAAAAGGCATGCAACATTTAGGATTGCATGATTAAAAGATAAACCAAAGCTTGACCTGACTATAGGCCTTTGTATGCTTCAGACTATGTGCTTGTGGGATCATCTCAAATCAACAGCATCTGAAACCCGCTGAATCGACACATCCAGCAATTTTTTTTAACTTTCCCAAACAGACAATCCAACAAAAAAGCCCACCTTACACAGCAGTTTGCCAGGTGTGAAGAAATATAACAGTAGGCAGGGTCTGTTTTTTTTTCCACTCTTTTTTCCATTCTTCACACAATGACTTTTGCCACTTTTCGTGTGTACAACTGAGTGAAAAACACCAAGAATGCCTTTGAGGGAAGACTTACTGGAAGTGTCGTTATCCCCATCTTTACAATTCTTGAGCCTTGTCCCTCTCTGCGATGAAAGTTATAAACTAAATGGCGCCATGGTGAAGTCAAAGTTCCCTCAATATGAGACAGCAGCGGCAAGGACAAGTTTAATGGTTACAGTGGTTAGACTTAATCTGACATTATGCATTTTTTGACTATTGTGCACTACATGTGGCTGTTACTGGTTCAGCTTGGTGGCACTGCCAGACCAGTGTGGAGGGAAAAAAAAAAAAAACGCTAGCAAGCTGACTGACTGATTCAGCTGTGTTGTGACGCGGCGCTCAAAAAGCAGCTCAGTTCTGTCTCAGCCATGAAAATATCTAACTGACAGCTACAACAGCAGCCTTGCCTCCAATGCAAAGTTAAATCTATTCAAATCATGGCTATGTCAGAATGACAACTCCAACTCCGACAAAAGTTGCTGCCTTGGGGCCTATAAGCTACGGAGCCTTGCCTCTAACATTTCATGGTAAAGGTTCAAATATTCAAGGATCCCATTTGGCACAGCTTATTTGCTCCCTGTGATAAAATTACTCACACTTGCCTAGGAGTATAATGTAACTTAGTGTTTAGAATATTCTGTATGAATATACGAGTATTATCCTTTGCCCACCAAAAGGTATCAGATTATTGCAGCAAAACCATATGAACCGGACAGGTAATAATGAAGAGGTAATCAATACAGACAGGGAAAGACAGACAGAAGTAGAGCCAGTGACAAAGACAGAATTGAACAAAAACAGGGAGTATGAGAATCAAGCAGACCTTTCAGCTGAATGCATTCTATTGAACAGAGATAAGGGTCAATACATATATCTCAGTGCTTCACATCAAAATTATATTAAACCTTTTCTCCAGCATCCGGAAAGGCATCCTTAAATTTAATACACTTGAAATAAGAGATTTTTTGACAATATTCAATAGAGTGGAACAAGACAGCTAAAGAGACAGGCAGTGTAATTATTTAAGTCATCCTCAACCAACGCAAGTTGTTCTTCATTTACTCTTCCTTTCCTGCTTTGCATTTCTACTCCTGTGACTGTGTGCGGCACCTCTGTCATACATTCACTGAGCACTCAATGTCAAACCACATTCAGATGAAAGAAATCAACACAATCGAGATCATCTTTGAATAAGTGGCCCAGAAATGGGCCAGCATAAATGTTATAAATACCTGGACTCATGAGACAATGAAAAGCTTAATCATCCTCTTCACTCTGCTGTCAAACAGTGCACCTTTGTTTTGGGCAACACAAGCTGTTTGTTGGCAGTAACTCATACGGTACTTGAGCAAAGAGTCTAACAACAAGTACATTGCATTATCCACACAATTTTGTTATAAATTCCATTATATCATCTATTACTAATTTAAGCTTCAGATTTTGATTTTTTTTTAAAAAGCGGACTCATTTTTAAATTATGTTTGTATGTTTGAATTAAAATCTCAAATACCGTTTTGTCTTTCCCAACTTTTCAGCAGTGAAATGCCTGACTAAAAACGCAAAGTGACAAGTAAATACACACAACGATCTCTTCACATATAGCTTCCAAACCAAACAATGGTACAGTTTGTATACAACTGCAAAAACATTCTAATTGCTACATTAATAAAATGATGTTAGAAAAAATAGTCTACAAATTGTGAAGCAGATTTGTGAGCTGTTTGTAATGGATTAAAAGAAAAAGCACAGTCAATGAATTCTGATACAGTAGGTAAGGCAAACTTACAGTGGAACAGACAGTGATAGCCTCTGACTGTGGCAAGAACACAACCGTTTACTCGTCGTGTGAACCAATGACAGTGATAGGAGAATACTAAAGGTATAACTGTGTTGTCCTTCAAACATCAGTCTGAGTAAAGTGAACATTTTGTTTAGAGGTGATGGTTTCTACACTGAAGGAGTAAGTACTGTGCATGGGTGAACAAAATAAGAGAAATGTCTTACCATATAATGAACTCCAATGCAAAACAGAATGGAGTTGAATCAATGCTCATTCACAGTCTTACAAGGGAAGTATTTCATTAAAGAATTATTTATTGATAGTACAGGATTGCATTACACTTCATGGTGTTCCTGGTATTTTGTCTAACCCCTGTACATCCCTAACTGATACTGACTGTGGGCTTGTATTAACTGTTATCCTTTAGTTGCTGCTAGACCATCAACAACATTTACAAGCCATGTCATTGGCTAAGCTTATCACTTGAATCCAGGGTGTCTTAGCTTCTCTTCAGAGTCACCTCCATTACCTTGGCAGACTCGGCGGAAGCACTGAGATTCACGCTGAACGCTGTTGGCACCAGAGGAGCCTTTAATAAGCCAAAAGGCTCTAAATGGACAAAAAAGCCTTCTTTCCGGAACTGCAGCTCCAAGTTTTGTGAACGGACTCTAACTGTTCCGGAGAGGAAATAAACAAAACCATGTCCCTACTCCACCTCCTCCTCAGTGTTACTTTGTATGTGTGTGTGCGCATGCTTAAAAGTTTGAGCTTGAATTTGTTTATGTGCAGACCAGCACAGTGCAGTCGAAAACAAGTCCTAATTGGAATTTAAAGACAAAAACAGGGCTAGCCCAAGCGCATTCAGCCTTCTGAACCCAGGAACTGCTAATCTTTTTGGCAACGCTTTTCTTCTTCTAATACTTTCAGCTTTTGACTCTTAGCTCTAATATAACCTCAAGTCCACACATACAGTATACAGACCACTTCTACACTGAAGGACCAGCGTGTAGGATTTAGTGGCATCTAGCTGTGAGGTTGCAGACTGCAATCAACTTAAGACCCCTCCCCTCACCCCTCCTTTTGCAAGCAGTTAGACAAACCTACGGTGGCCATCAGTTAACATAAAAGCATGAAAGGTCCCCTCAAAAGCCATTGTTTGGTTTGTCCGTTTTGGGCTACTGTACGAACATGCCGTGGAACATGGCAGGCTCCGTGGAAGAGGACCCACTCTGTAGATATGAAGGGCTCATTCAGGTGATTATACACTAATGCAGGCCCGCCGTGGAGGGGGTCAAACGGTACAGATGACCCTGGCCCATTACTTACATAGCTGAAAATACAATTTATATATATTTAAATACAAATATGCATTGAAAACAAATTTATGTTATTGTCATGGGGCTGTCGAAACACTTGGCCAGTCAGATGTGCAGAACACACATGTGTCGCAAATTGACTAGCTAAGTCAAAATACCAAGTCACCGACAATCAAGGACTCAAAATTTTTTCCTCTCTCCTGTTTTGCTTTAAGGTAAAAGGCGGAAGATAACTGTCCCAAACTAATGCTGAACGATTTTTTTTGGAAAAAACTAACTTGATGAAGCTCATGTGCTTTATACCATATTGAATTTACTGCATGTATGCAAAACTGAGCATGGCCTGGATGGGTCTATAACACTGGATTTCGAAATGGTTGTTGGAGACTCCCATGGCCCTTCCCACAATTGAGGTCACCGAGGTCTGGACCTCGGTATTTTTTCTGAGGTATATATAATAAAAGTCATTAAATAATTGCAAAAAGTTGTAGCGTTATTAATAAATTAATATATCTACTTTGGTGCTGCAAAGATATTGTAAAACGCCAACACATTTGATATTGTTGTCTGATCACCGGCATCAACGCTTGTAGGTGGGTGGAGTGAATGATCTTGTCATTACTACAAAATCTTTATTTAATGCATTGGTTCCTTGATTATATCAACAAACCGGACAGGCAGCGGAATCCACGGAGGCGTGATACCTAACTAGAATTTAATAGCAGACCGCTTGTAGTTCAATGTCATTCATCCCCAGACATCATCTGAAGAATAGCTCCTATGTGGTCGTGCTATGTTAAACGGTGGCCTTCCATCATGATGTCAATACATAATATTGTATTATTGTATAAATATATTATTGTATAAAACACATTTTGCTCAGGTTTATGTTCTGTTTGAGACACATTTCTATAATTCACACTGACATGGTTTGATGGGTTCATGCTCCCAAACCCGGCTAGCAAACTCTGTTTTTGGACCTCAGTATTTCTAAAACCCTGTGTATGGTCATGGAGACTCCATCTGTGTCACAACAAGGCCAATGGCCAAGAGCTTATTTGAAACTGACCATGTTGGTATTAGAGCTAAGGGTGGTTTGCTGGTGGTGGAGCTGGAATGGGTGTGGATGAGTGGTCCATTTTGGAAAATTTTGTCCTCTTGTCCATAATTCGTAATGGCTGGCGTGCATTAATTAAAAAAAAATCATGACTATTGCATTAAATATCTGCCAATAGTGCCCCCTAAATGCTACATACTGGTCCTTTAAAGTTCTGCCCTGCTGTGTAGACAGGTCAACATTTTACAGTCTCTTGTTTTGTTGTGGGTTGTCTGAGCCAAGCTGCTGTTCATGCCACCTAATAAAAACTGCAAGGCGGAAAAAAGCTTTCCTTGTTTTACATTTTGTTGTAGAAATATTTGCTGTTACCAAACACCATCACATGGAATGTCTGGCTTAACTGTCATAATATTTAAACACTGCAATGAAAACAGTGACAAAAAATTTCTCTCCTACTCCTGAAAACCAATAAATAACACCAATAAAAGTACTGTACAGAGACATCTAAGGCTGATATCGATAACTCTGCCCTGACCTTTTGCTGTAAGCTTTAGCCATTCAGTGTTGATAGCAAAGCCTAACTCTCACCTGGGTGGCTGATATTAACTGGGTGGACCATCATTTGGTCCATCAACTGGGATGATTTGGTCCAACAACTGGGAAGGATCAAATCATGGCTTAATAGTCATTGCCAAAATGTATATTTATCAATGCAAAGGTACAGTCCTGGTTGAACTTATTAGCACCCCTGAATTTAAGTACAGAATTTGGAATATCTCCAGAAATAAATGCAAATTGACCAATTTTGTATAATCTGAAAATTTAATAAATATTTAAAGTTACTGAACAAAAAAAATGCTTTCATACAGTAAAATACAAAATGCAGACATAAAATGTATGCTCAACACAATTATTGAACCCTTTTTATGAATTTAAATTAGTTCCTAAAACAAAATAAAAAATAAATAAGACTCACCTGTGCTTAATGTTCACATTCCCGATGAGTTAACCAATGAATGAAGGTTTTATCGCATAAAAAGGGGCTGGTTGTTTCCAGTTTCTTTTTTACAATGAAGACAAGAGAGCTGTCTGAGAAAATCAGAAATGTAATTATCAAAAAACATTACAATTCCAAAGGCTACAAGGCAGTCGCCAAAGATCTTGAAATCCCTGTTTCAGCAGTTCGTTAAGTTATCAAGAAGTTTCACATCATAAAACTGTTAAGATGCTTCCAGAATGTGGTGCTCAGAAGAAACTCAGTCAGAGAAGTCTGCAAAGGTTGATGCAGATCCGGCAGCACAAAAGAATGGTTGAGAAGGAAAAGTACTGATTTAAACTGTGGACTGTTTTAAACTGGCCAGCAATGAGTCCTGACCTAAATCCCACTGAAAACCTTTGAAGAGAGCTGAAATCTGCCATTGCAAAGAGGACTCCTGCAAACGTAAAAGAGCATGAACGCATAGCAGTGGAAGAGTGGCAGAAACTTCCAGCAGACAGGTGGAAGAAGCTTCTAGATGGTTACAGGAAACGTTTTGAGGCCGTCATTAATGCCAAAGGTTCTGCAAGCAAATATTTGTGAATGGTGCCATTATTTGTGTCTGGGGTAAATTTTGGGTTTGTATTATTTCACTATTATGCAAGTTTTGTTTTTCTATTTTCTTTGGTTCAGTAAGCTTGGATATTTTATTAAACTATTATTATTGTACAAAAACAGTTAATTTGCATTCATTTCTCGAGATATTCTAAAATCTGTACTTAGAATTCAGGGGTGCCAACAATTTCAACCAGGAATGTATAACGATGAGAGCTACTGATTTAAGGGCTGGGCCATATGAAAGAAAGATGAGCACAGGCGATGATTGAACTGTGACTTCTACTGGCATAATGTCATTGTACTAAAATAAGAATTGAGTTACAAGTCCTGTAATTTTGTGGATTTTTAAAAATAAGTCTACGAGGTTTATCAATGACAAGTTTCAAGAGCCTTCATTATTGCTAAGTCACACGTGAGGTGAGTTGACAGAGCTGGCCATTTTTAACAACATTATATCAGCAAAGGTCCAATTTCCTTAAAGCATATCAAAATGAAATGTCAACCTAAATTATGTCACCAAAATGCTAATGTGCCTTGGAAGTGACTCAATGAACTGATTCCATACATGATCATCATAAATTTAATCTTCTTGTTGTTTCTCTATTTCTTCTTCTATCCACCTGTCTCCCTCTGTCTTTTTCTCTAACTACAGGTTCAGATGAAATAGAGCCTCTGCGTACGAAGCTATAACTCGGCAGGCAGAGGTCACAATCCACTTTCAGTAGATTGGCTGAAGATTTATGCCTTGTCTCTCACTCCCATATAGTGCTGACGGAGGTGGAGGAGCAGCAGCCAATAATCACAGGAAATTGCTTTGTTGGGGAATACAGATGTGTGAACTCCGCAATGACAGATCAGAGAGAAGAGGGTATGTCGTTGTGTCTGTGTTTGTGCATCAAGTGGGCCCACCATTAACCTAACAGCCTTACTCATGCTCTGGATTAGGTCAATTTGAGGCTCATTCAGAAATTTCCCACACACAGCAGCTGCCAACTGTTTGAGTCTGGTTTTGGACTGAGGTGAACTGTCTTTTACCTCTGAACATCATTCAGTGCCATATAGTGAGTGCTTTTTCCTGTGAATGTCCTGAAACTGGCACTCTGCTGAAACACACTGTAAATCTCCAGAGAGAAAGCTTTTAACCTTTTCTTATAACCACAGTCTGCTCAGGAGAGCATACACACAAGTACAAACACATGAACACACACACACACACACACACACACACACACACACACACACACACACACACACACACACACACACACACACACACACACACACACACACACACAGAGAAATACACACACACAAACATACACAGAGAGAGAGAGAAACAATTGTATCAGTTCAAAGCATTAACATTCTCCAGAATATAAGCGGGGGTTGAAAGCAAATGTGACTTTCCCAAGGTGTGTGCTGTTGCATGGCAACCATGGCAACTAAACTAAAAGGCTTTTAATTTGACTGAGGCCATCCACCTCTCACTGTTACATAGCTCCTCCCCTGGAAAGCTGGCTCAACCAACAGGAGCAGAAATCATTTTTAACCTACAAAATATACCTGTATCTTACTATGCGACAAATGAGCTGGGTCTAAATACCTATAAAAGGCTGATTTAGTCAACCATAGTGTAGGGTTGAAATGGTGACTTAGTGAGTTATGTCACTACAATAATGGATCATATAGAGTAAGTCAGAGGCATACTGGTGATGATATTTAGGGTAATTCTGCCTCATTTCACTATTTCATTGTGAGTAGAAGCATATCTTTCAAAATAGAAGCTTTGCAAATTTACCAATATGTCACCAACACAATTTTACTTAGCTAGTCAATTGCCCATTTCAAAGTCTATGATGCAAAATTGTTGCAAAACTCCAAAAGGGAGTGTTATCTCAAAACTCTTAACCAGGAACCTGTAAATGTATTCAAGTTCCCTGTTCTGGATTGTTGTGTATTTTTCTTGGAATAAGGGAAAGCACCTCACCTGGATGCTTTCTAAACTTAAAGGGGTTATTGTTTAATAGCTATGGGAACTTGGCCAACTTTTGAATTGTTACTTACGTTTGCTGATTGACAATGATGAGACCTGTAGGGACTTTTTCTACAATATCTATGATGCTCTTGTTAATTAATTTCTAATGTAGGATGGGAATATGTTGACATAAGGTCACTGCATGGTATTCATTTACACTGAGTTGAAACAAACTTCTGTTTTACTAAAATTCTCATTATTATTGATGTTGTCATGGTCACCATCATCACTGTCAGCGGCATCATCATAGTTGTTATTGTCAAATCTTTCTTTCTCCATCTGTGAAAGCGTTTGTACATTTTGTGTGTGCATGTGTTTGTGTGTGCATGTGTTTGTGTGTGTGTGTGTGTGTGTATTCAAAACAGTGGGTCTTTCAAGGTGAAGGAGAGAGCATGCAGAAACATAAAAAGCCAGCCAAATGGACTCTGAACCAAACACATACAGACATGGGAGAATTATGACTGCAGGAGTTTACACAGCAGTGCCCTGTTTAAAAATACAGCAGTGAGCAGAAATGAAGACAGCTCACATCACACTAGAATCCACACTTTTTGCACCTGTTTCTATCTACAGCGGAAAAGGAGAGGCTGTATAATACCCCTCAACTATATCAGACTATATTAACTTCAACAACTTCTTCAATTTCTAATCCTTAACAAGAGTCGCATTGTTCAAGCTCCCCTTTTGGCAAGCGTCTGCCAGTGGAAGGAGGGAAGCGAAAAATCAAATTCATCTTATCTCTGGAACCAGGATGTCCTAGCTCATCTCCTAAATTGCTGTCATTATGTCATGTCACCTGACATGTCACCTCGTTATAGTTCTGACAAGGCTTCCACAGAATACTATCATTCTGAAACCGAAGCCATGTTGTCAGCACAACTTACCGTGACTTCAAAAAAAAGCATCAGGATAAAACTAGAGGAATCCTTAAATCTTCGGTCATCAACGGAAAGGCTTGCCAGAACTAAAAGGCAAAGAACAGCACACCTAAAAAGACCTGACATTGCGTTTCTGTGGCTGACAAAACTAAACTGTGCCTTTCTGACCTTAAAACATGGCTGAAATCCACTGCTGGATCAGACTCTGACAGAAGAACTCATCACAGCACAGTCCCTCTATCCCTCTATCCCCCCTGTCACCCCCTTGACTTTTGTCAAGTCAAGTCTAAAGTAATCAGATTCATGACTTGAGACTGATTCAAAATAATATTTTATATAAATAATAATTTAATAATAATAATATTTCAATAAATAATTTATAATTAATAAATAATGTGTAATGGATAAAAAGGGTTTTTCCGTATCGAGGAGAAAAAAAACACTTTTCTTTTCTAACATAAACAAGTCCTGGTGCAAGGCCTCCAGGAAATTGTAAAAACTGTATCCATCAGTGACAATATGTGTTTGAAAGTAAGCACAGTAGGCACACTGAGTAGAGTTCTGCTGTGCTTCTGAAGAATCTGAGGAATGCTTTTACTCTGCAGGCCATCAGGCCGAATCTCTAACAAACACACACATAACAACTGGACAGAGCATCGTAGCTTGTTTAGATTGGTTTGTTGAACAGATGTGCAGTACCGTCATGAATAAATGTGAGCGAAAACATGAGATGAGACATCTTTATAAACACACACACTTCTTTTGTGTTGATTGTGGCACTGAGGAATATAGCGGGTGCCTTTCTTTATGCCCTAATAGAGTTTTGTCTGGGCTGTGCTTGGTATCAATTCATCTCAATGCTGAGAGACAAAACAGACACTCTCATACATAAACAAACACACACACACACACACACACACACACACACACACACACACACACACACACACAGACAAAAACCTCATTATTCAAAAATTCGCCTTATGACAGAGGCACAGGAAATGATGACAAATTGATGCCAAAGAGCCTCTCCCAATCCCAGTTATCTATGACCACAGACACACACTTTTCCAGATACACAACGAAGCCAGACATCAAATGTGGCCCTTGGATTGTTTTTCTGTCTGTCTCTTTCGCTCTTTCCTCATTGATTATTTAGTAGAATTGTATATATGCCCTGAAGGTGTCCCCTCTTTTTCCACATATTGTGTATTAATTTATAGTTGGTTGCCAACATAATAAACTCTTTTCTCTGTTACCAAACAGGATAAGTGGTACTCTCATAAATGACGTGTGTATATGCGTCTTTGTGTACAGAGGTGTGTGTACTGAGGTTATGTCTCAGTCAGCACTCCTGTCTATGCTCTTGTATGGCTCCAGTCATATACCCTCATCTAGGCAAACTTAAAATCAATGGTAGCTATTAATTAGTCTACCTCTGACTGACGCTGATACAGTTATAAACACAAATAGAACAAGAACACATTATGCCCATCGAGCTGTTTAGAGTTGGACTGATTTTTTAAAGAATAGAGACGCTGGATAGGCAGACATGTACCTGTGCTGTAAATATAAAAAACAGAGCAAGCAACAACTTGACCAAACTGAAACAGCCTCCACAAATTATGTACACATTTTCAAGGTCAAACTGAGAGGAAGTGCTTGATAAGATTACTGAGTCTGAAAGTCTAGTATCTTGAATTTCACAACCTTGTTCTTGGTTATTATGAAAGCCATAACTGGATTGTAGAAAAAACACAATGCATTATGGAATATTCTCACAGGTGTCAAGTTAAGCACTGCAGGTGCAGCAGTTCAGATTTCTGTCTCTTTTCTAGCACTGCTCTTTCAGTGGCTTAATTCAGAATGGATAAGAAGAACCTTGCTTCCTGGTGTGCTACTAAGATTATGAATGGAAGATGGGTCAGTGTCATTGGGCACAATTTTGAAAATGGCAATCAATAAGCAACAAGCTTACTGTAATCCACTTGTGCCCTAAAATTCAAACATGTCTTGCAAAAGAAAACAGAAAGAGCAAATTGAAGACACAGGATAATCCTGATAGCAGTCTATAAAGCACCATAATGTTTGAAATGTCTAGTAAAAATACATCCTGCATGGGTCAGTAAGTTCCATTCATGCCGGCAGAGTTACAGAGACAATTTCCAAATGCTTAAATGCTTCCTAGAGACCTCATGATCTTTTTCTAATAATCCTAGGTGTACCATGATAATTACAACTGGAATGCCTAACGTTGCCACGACAGAATTCTACCAGTGCTGCCATGGTAATGAACAATGGATCGTGCAATGACAGTGGTAAAAGATAAAGTTGGACAATTATAAGCAATTGTCTGTGAAACGTGTAGACAAATGATACCTTTGCTGTGATAATCTAAATGTTTTCCTCAAGCCCTGTAACTTTACATAGCAACACAATTAAAATACTCAGTTTTCTGTAAGTTGACCCGCATCGTGAGCCAAGATTATATTGTATAAAGTTTGTAAACACAAAGGACCATGTCGTAGACATCGAAAAGTCGACCGGCATCCGATTGGTATATTTTACAGACAAAGAGCAAACTATAATATTAGACAAATACAAATAAGATAAACACATAATCCTGGCTAAAAACAACAGTTGCAGATAGCAAATGCAGGAAGGACAGCTGGCAAAAACAATAACATTGTGTGAATGTGTAAGTTAATAGGCTTGTGATATGACTGCCCCATCATTAGGCTACAAGTAGATCTGTCTATAATTACATGTGTGTATTCCATTAAATTCATGTGCTGCTTAGATGTATTCTTATGGTGTGTATGAAAATTTTAGTCTTATTCTTTCAGCTGCAACCCTGTCAAACTGACTTAGGAACAAAAAATATAACTGAAGCGGTAAATACGCTTTTTTTCATATCTTATAAGTACAAGTACAAGGTTTTAGTGCTTCAACCAGTCTGTGTTGTAGGATAATATTGGTATAAAAAAGCACAATAAAAGGGCTTGGACATTTTTTGCAGCCAACAGAGGAAAAAAATGGAATGAAGAAGATAGGAGGGGGTCTTCCGACTCTTGCATTCCTATAAGACCCTCTCACAATGTGCGCACCAAGCTCTACGGGATCTTCTACCAATGGTGACGTCATTTTCCAAGACAATTGACTGGTCGGTACATTGGGCTTTTATATCAGTTGATCTGTTATCTCAAACATAACCTGCTCCGGAGCAAGTCAGTTATGCAGCATAAATTACCATGGTGATGTACCCTGGTAAGAAGTGAAACACCATCGTAACCCTGAAAACCCAGGGTTAAACCTTAAGTTACCTCACTAACCCCCAATCCTGCTTTGTTGTACAGGTCTCTGCCCAGATTCATGCCAAACCAAATTTGGAAGGGTGGGTAGTTTTCACTTTCACTGTAGATAACAAAACAGAAGGTACTTTGTTGCTTTGGTACTTTCCTCTTGTCAGTCATCTGGGTGTTAACAAGTTGGAGGACAATAAAGCTCATTCACTTAGTTATTCTGTGATTTACTTCCTCCACTACTCGCTAAAAGCATTCAGACCGACAAAAGCACTGCGGAAAAGGTTCAAGCTTCCTCACTGATTTCAGTGAGAGTATTCCTGCTGCATCAGGGGCTCGCGGCCACAAAGGGCTCTGGGATAAATATGTATGGAGAACAGCAAAAAAGTTAGTCCTGGCTTTACTTTCACCACAGGCAATGTGCTGTATTGGCAAATCAGATACGTGCAAGCACACAGTCCAATTGGAATACCTTGTATTGTGTACCTCATTGCATTGTGCAAATTCGATGTTTAAAATTTCAAAACTTACTTGGGGGAAAAAAATTATTACCTTCGACAGGGGGGTTATGTTTTTACCCGTGTCTGTTTATTGGTTTGTTTGTTGGCTTGTTTATTTGTCAGCAGGATTACACAAAAAGTGCTGAACTGATTTGCACCAAACTTGGTGGAGGGATGGGGTAGGGCCAGGGAAGAACTCACCAAATTTTGGTTCGGATCTGGTTAAAGGGGTGCATCCAGGAATATTTATCACTTTCCTTAACATTGCAAGATAGGGCATTTTTCGCCTAGGCAGAGGTATGGGCTCTACTGAGTGCCACTCTAGTTGCTGCTGTGATAACTTTGAATGAATCTGGGCTCAAAGGAGTAGAAACTGCCTTTTGGTGTGTTGCTGATTAATAAGGTTTCAATTTGGGTTTCCTGGTTTGTATTCTATCTTCTACTTGTATCCACACTAAAGCAGCCTGCTGTGTTATGTTGCAGGGCGGCTGTCAATTTGACTGCGTCCTAAGAATTAAAAAGTTAGGACAGCAAAAAGGGTTTTAAGTGACCCTTACAAGTGCAAGCTTCAAGGTTCGGCCAGATCAAAACAGTTGAGTTGGTCTAGTTGGTGTGGTGTCTCACCTTGCTCTGGTCAGTCCAATACAGGAAGTACCCTTTGGGGTCGACTGTTAGAGTCACCGGGGTCACAGTGGTGGAATCCTTGAGGAAAACAAAGAAAAAGACATGTGGAGTCAATGTGTGTGTACTTATGTCTGTGTTTTTACATGAGTGCATGCTTTTGTGTGTATCACAGAATATTTTTTTGGGTGAACCAATTAATTCATTTCTTAGGATAACAGCATGGTTTTTCTAATACTGCATGCATACCGGAATCTGCAATGACATTGAAAAAGCTGTTTATGTTTTAAGCATGCACACAATCCTTTCCTTCTAGGGTACTTTCCCCACCATGACCTGGCATCGTCACAAATGCACAAATGACCAAGTAGCCTGGCGTGTGAGTGTGTGTGTGCTTGTTTGTGTGTGTGTGTGTGTGTGTGTGTGTGTGTGTGTGTGTGTGTGTGTGTGTGTGTGTGTGTAAAAATGTATTTGGGACGACTGCAACATGAAATGCTGGTTGTTTCACAGCTGATGTTTCCATCTTTCCCCTCTTGTAACAGACAAATGCTTTCCCACAGTTCCCACATACAGACTTCTCCAAGCCTCACACATACAAACACACTCAAACAGTTCGACCCTGAGGCATACATGGCAATGCCAGATATTATTGGATGCTTCTATAAAAAGAAAGAGCCTTTGCTTTTTTTTCTGTGTCCACAGTGGCCGTGGTTCAGCTGAACACTAGCATATTGTCCTCCTCAATCAGGCATGGCTGTGAGATCAGAGTGATGGAAACCACATTTACTGTAGAGAGCAAGAAAATCTTCAAAGTGTCTTCACAAGGCTTCTAATGATGTCCCTATCACAGCTAATGGTCTGCATCTGCTACACGCCTGTGATATTTGGGTGCGACCCTATGCAACTTGAAGTGTAGGATATCATGAAAGGGTTGAGCTGGGCACTGGGAGCTGGCAGACAGTGGAGGAGTCTGTGCTGAGGTGTGGAGAACCATTAGCACTCTGAAATCATTTCATACTGTCTAAATAAGGCAATCACCATTTATGGAGCCACACCTGCTCCATGACAGACCAATACTGAAATCAAAGCCTTTATGAACCCATGGAGAAACTAAAAATACAGAGAAAAGGAGAAAGAAAGAAAAAAGGGAAGCGAGCGGAAAGTAAGCGAAACAACACATTCAACACTGGAAATGGTAACTGCTGCATCAGAGGCATTTGCTGTAGTGACATTTGCTATGGCAACCCACCATTTGCGTGAAATCTATTAAGAGACTCAAGATGAATCGTTTTTGTTCTGTTCACATGACTGCACAATCTTCGCAGGCTTGATTGAATGACAAAAGACGCAGCTCATACAATTGACCGCATGCAGCATACACACACACTGTACTTACAGCCTGAGGGCAAGAAAAAAGATTCATGTTTGCAATTCTTAGATATAGCATCTCATAAAAACTGCAGCCCCACATCTCCAATCTCTACTCAAGTTACAACCCACAGCTCAATTTCCTCAGTTTGGTTTTTACAGATAAATATCACTTTCCCATCCTCCAGGAATATAGAGATTACTCTTAGAAAACTTTATAAAATGATAATGAGTTGGATCAATAATTTTACTGTCAATTTATATTTCCAATAAACCAAGTCAAGAATTCACTTAGTGGGCAAGAAGTGGTGACTGATACATTATTTGGGATATCAGAGAGAAGGGAAGAAGATGGCTCGAGAGCACTGGGGATCTGCCTAATGATGTGAGAGCAGTTATTTTCACCTGCTTCTTTCTGTCCTAACTCTCCATGGCCTCCACTACAAACACATTAAGCCATTATGGACTCAAAGATTCCCTTGTGGGTCTGGGGATTTGTGAAAAACATAACTACCTATAACATTGTGGATTAGACTTCAGAGTGATTTGCTGAGATGACTACCTCTGGAATGGTACTGCTCATGCTTTTTGTTGTCTTATGACTATTTTGAGGATTTGTCATTAATAGGAAGATGTTAGTCAGTCTCTTTGCTGAATTAGGATGACATTAGGGACTGACTTGCGAAAGTGCAAACACCCTGAGGGAACCCTTCCTGGCCAAGAGATACTGCCATAATTTTCAGTAAAGAGTCTTTACCATTATTCATCACCTGAGGGGGCGTGAGGGGGCGAGAGATGTGAACTCAGCATATTGCTAATGCTAATGACACATCTTATAACTTTTAAGGGATTTTGGGCTCCCTGTGGAGCCTGATAATATTTCATTCAATACAAACCAGGCCAAAAGGGCCTAATACAAGTGTAAACTTAAAAAAAATCTCTGTTTATGTGGACCCAGCATCATCTTTTACATATTTCACGTCTTGCCAGTCTCTGTCTGTGATCTTTACGACCAAGCGTCTAAGGATTTGGATGTCCTCCACTCTCTCTTAACAGAAAGCAGCTCTTGGTGCTGAATGTGCCATTTGCACTGACTGACATATAATAACACAATCCAGGCAATGTTTTAAACCATAACCAGGTCTGTCATGAGCTACAGTAGCAGCAAGTTGTCTGCAAGTGGCAGCAACAAAAGTACAAAGTGTGTATGTGCATGTCCGTTTGAAGTAGGTTGGAGAGGTCTGGTAGTCTGAGGCTTTCACAAACATTTCAAGAGGTTTTCCGATTGCTCTTCTATTGTTTTTCAACAGTCAACCATATAACACTGTGTGCAGCAGTCTGCAGTGCTTCACTTTAAAATTTCAGACATTCAGCTCCTGAAATCTCATGGCTGTTGTTCATGCAGTATAGTATGCCATTTGTACACAATCAACAAAACTTGACACCATTTTTGTCTCCGCTGAATGTTCAACAGTGCGACAAAATCTGTAATTTTCACTAAAACTAAAACAACAAAAACAAAACAAAAAAAACACCCACTGAAGTAAAGCAAAAAATTAAAACTCATAAACTGTTGCCATCTGTTGCTTGTACGATTTCTTGTTGAAGGAGGTTAGAGTGGAGCCCAACATTCAAAGCAATGACAAGAAGAAAATGATTAACTTCAATCCCTATTTACTGACAATTTATTATAGTTCTTTCTGTTTCAGTCTGTCTCTGTATTCGTTTGTGATTTTTTCCAAGAAATTATACAGAGGAGAGAGGAAGGAAGGAGTGTGCGGGAAATGAAACAGAGAAAGTATCTGTGTGTACGTCTGTGTTTGAGGGTGTGTGTTGTCGCAGGAAAGGCCTGGTGGGAAGTTGGTTCTCGAGATATGGCCCTAATGTACTAACACAAACACGGCTGTTAAGGGAAACAGACACACTCCATGTACATCCCTTCTCACAACATGCCAACCACATAGCTGAAGGGGCACCCACTTTTTGGTAATTACAAGTTAAGGAAACAGTCAAATTCTCTTATATAAGCTTAAGCTTGATGACTGACAAAGTGGCAGGTTTGCATGTGTGCATAATTTCCTCTCTGCCATCTGTACTGACCACATTCACACTCCTTTAACACTGCTCCACTGATGCCATCTGCACTGTGCTTGAATCACCTGAGCTCAGTGAATATGGATGAAAGTAGTCATGACTGTACTCTTATTCAAATGCTCACATAACATGCATCAGTCTCGGAGAAACCAGAGGAATGCAAGCCGTTATTCAAAGACATGGGCTGTGGAAAGAATTGAAAAAAATACATCACAGAAAGTCCCTTTTAAAATATAAAGCGCTTTTATACTGACAGCATTTGAGATGAAGTTCAAACAAATTCAATTTTATAGCCAATCTCTATACCGTATGTTTGTTCTCTGTTGTATTATTACACGGATGTGTTGATTTGTTGTTTGGGGAAAGGTGCGATGCAGTCATAGCTGTCTGTTAAAAGCGTTCCACTGTTATGTTTTCGCCAGCTACTCAACAGCAGTGTGAAATCAATTTTAATCAAGGTCATTTCACTACAGCTAGACTGCCAGTAGCATGGAAGAATGGTGACCAAAAAAAAGAAAGAAAGAAAGAAAGAAAGAAAGAAAGAAAGAAAAATGAAAATACACAATCGTTATTCAAGTCTTGCCCGGCGGCTACACCGGGGCCCTACGTTCAGCCTCGATACACTTATTAATTGTAGTTAATTGATAAAAACCTTTCCAGTGAAGGGGGAGGGGCGAGCAGAGTTCACACGTTTGATTTAACGAGCGGCGCGCACTCACTCACTCATTCGCGCGGGCGCGCACACACATACAGTGAAAAGAGGTATGTGAACACCGCACGTGTCGGCGGACGCGAAAGCCGTTCCATTTCTTTCACGTTGACCAGCAAGCCAAAGGCAGGGAGCCCCCCCCAGTCAATACGGTCTCGATTCAAAATTAAATCACTCGGCTGTTGTTGCATGAGGAGCCCATAGATTTTGTAATACATCCTAGTGGTGGTACATGCATGCAAATAAAGCGTGCAGAAATGATCCGACAGTGAGAAATAAAAAGAAAAAGAAAACTCACTGCCGGTCTCTCTCGCCGTTACTTACATCATCCCATTTCATAAATTTGTTGCCCTTTCTTAGGCTCTCGGGCACGGACACTGGCTTGAGCTGCAGCGCATGAACTCCAGGCTGTGCCCCTGCCATTGACTCATCTACTCTTCTCGACGAACGGCAGGGTTAGAAATGAGTCGCTTCACTCTCTTCTACTCTTAATTATCTTCCTCTCCTTTTGCAGTCTGCTTAAAAGCAGGCTGACGGAAGCCCACTACTGCTGCCAGTATGTCATTCCCGCATTGACGGCGGCGGTGGTGCGTCTCTGCTTTGTGGAGCTGTGGAGGCGGACGCAGGCGCAGCGGACCGGGGCCACTGACTGACTGACTTGACTGACTGAACAGCATGCAGTTAAAGCGCAGACGAGGAGAGAGAGGGACAGAGACAGAGAGAGAGAGAGAGAGAGAGAGAGTGGAGGGGGGAGAAGGTGGGGGATCTGAATGAGTTGCACGTCTGGTTTCAAATTGTACGAGTCAATGCAGGGACAGGATAGATGCTTTAAGTGATCTAGCGCCTCCGCGCGTCCGAGGCAACACGATGGGCCTGAACGGCCCCGAGCTTTGAACAGACGAGACGCCGGGAACGTGAAAACCTTGGCGTGATGTCATACTCAGAGCAGGGGTATGCAACAGTTTTGTTTGGCTAAGGCTGTCTTGTGACATTATTAAATGCTTAATGCAAGGTCATATTTTCTTTCTTTGGTAGAATTTGTGTTTGAGAGGCCCTGTTGAAAACAAACTTGTTACTCTCACATGTAAATTGTGATATGTAGGGTACGATTAGCCTGGCAATAGCCATTAAAGGTATTTACATTCTGTAATTATCTCCCTATAATAATATAGTAGTAGAGGAGTCAGCCTTTCACTGGACTCAAATTGCCTATCTACACATGAGGGATTCACAGGAAAGGATGCAACAATGTATGTATGTATCTAATTGTTGATTCTTCAGGTAAACAAAGGGATTACAGTCAGAAAGCTCACATGGCATGGATTCTTATGAGAATGTAAAAAGTCTAAAGGCCGATATTTGGTGCCCATAGGCTCTGACCTCGTCACTCTCCACAAGGAAGCACCTAGCTGAACCAAGCAGGGAGTGGGGACTGGTGATAACTTCCACTCTACAGGGGAGGCTCTGGGCATAGACTCAGAAACCTACATGTGGATACAGGGTGGAGGTGTGGCTCTTGCTCGATTATCACCAGCAGCAGCAAGTGTCTTTAGGGAAGTGGGGTGGCAGCATGCATGCAGGAGGGAATGAGCAGAGCACTGGCAGCTCAAATATGCTGCAATAAGTGTGAGTGTACCGGCAGACTCGATAGGATTACAAAAAATAAAAGGATTTAATACTTTTCGACCAGAATTGTATTTTTTTTTCAGATGCATTTTCAAGAAGGCTTTGAAACATTATTCAGATGTTCATGTAGCAAGATGAAATTTACATACAATATAATGAGATAGTTGAATGAATGAATGTGAAAATAAAAAAAAATTTAAAGGCCTTTTTTTGGTAACGAGTCAAACATTTCTTATGGGTGTGATGAAATTTGTATGCATTGAAACTGTATTTATAAAATCCTGGCTTTGGTCCTGTCATCATGTTAACATAATCTGCCATCTGATCAGATGGCAAAGATCTATTACATTCATACCTTTTCGGAAGATAACAGGTGCTTTCTTTAATTTAAGAATCAGTTCACACCCGTCAGCTAGAATGGACACTGATGTTTCTGTTTTTACTTCTTCAAGCAGAACGTCTTCTAAGTTCTATGAGTCAAGAGTGTGTCATCGCCTTAAGGAGTTTTATTTAGTTTAACTTTGTTATTAAATAAAACATAGAACCCTTCTGGGCTTTGAACCACCCAGACTGTTTATTTTCTGCAATTTCCAAAAAGGGATTACAAGATTATTTGAGTCCTTCAAGCAGTTTTCCCTCTGTATGTCTCTGTGGTCAGTCACTGGCCGGTGCTGACAGTCAGACATGTCAGACTAGTCAAACCTGTCAAAATCTGACTGGCACTTTTCATGTCAGTCATAATAGGAGTTTGTTTGAGTTTGCATCCTGTCATTAATGATTGATTAACAGTGACAGTTTGGGGACCAGGCCCTGAATAGTGTCATAGTGGCTAGAGTTTAGGAAAAGGAGAGAGGGATTCAAGTGTGTGTAAGAGAGAGAGAAAGCGAGAGGAAGAGGAAACAAACTAAGTCATGAGATTGAAAAAATCACATTAAAGACAAAATTTTCTGATGAGTCATACCATATATAGTCATCATACTGTCATACCAATGCAGAGACACAAATGTTTTTATACTGCAAATGAGTCATTGTTATCCTCCATGCCTCAGACTTCGGTATCCATCATCAGTCTTCCTATCAGCCCTGAGGTTCCAACTAACTAAAATCTGCCACGTCACTCTGGTGTGAAAGACGAAGGCCTACAGTAAGGAGAACTAATCGGATTGTCAGTATATAAAAGAACTTAAGAACATAAATTTCCTATCATTTCATTCTGAGAAACCCTGAGCTTTTAAAATGAAGTCATCCAAGTGTCACTAGTGTTTCTCATTTTCCTTTTTGTTGAAACTAATAATGTGGATTCTGCTATAGGAAACACAATCAGTGATGTGTCAGGGATATGATAAATTAAGAAGGCATTCATTAAATAAACAGTGTCAGGAGACCCAAAATTACACATACATCATAGTTTGTGTTTTACAATGTTTTGTACAAGTGACAGTGGCCTAGTGGAAGGGATCAACTTCATCTTTCAGAACTGCTGCTTGTCCCCTGGAAACGGTCATAGAGATTAATCTCGTTTCAAAAAGAGCAGCTTCTTCTTAAACTGACCTTCTCCTAGGGGCCTCAGGCCAGCAATGAGCTGTGGGCCTCTATTGAGCTTCCCCAGACACATTCCTCCAATGAATAGTCCCAGAAAACAACAACAAACAGAATAAAACACTAAATCAATTGAAATGTTAATAGTATTTACTCTAGATTTCAATGCAGGGCCCCTGTATATGACAGAGCTTTAGGATGTAAGCAAAAATGCAGGACCTACCTTAACACTTCAATTTATTTGCCCTTTAGTCAGGCAAACAATTGTAATTAATCAAATTACCAAAAAGTAACTGCCACACAGACTACCTGGGGCCTGCAGAAGCCAGAAGAGTTTGGGACCCCAGGGCCACTTCCAGCCCTGTGTGTAGACTGCAACATATTCCCAGTTTCCTCAAGATGGTTTTGATCTTCAAAACAATTAATATTTCGAACAAGGACTCTCTGACCTTCATTCGTCTGAGGGTAGAGGGTTTTCTTTAGAGAATGTGAAAGACAGAGTCGTTGACATGTACAGTTGGTGCTGTATTTTTGTGGATGAGATGGCTTTCATGTTGGGACTCTCCAGTAAAATGGCACTAAATCTGTCAATTCAGGTGATCATGTAAAGTTGAATTGTTTTCTACTGGAAGGACAACTGCTCTAACAAACAGTAATATATGGACCTGCAGTTTGTGCTCTTAAAATACTTTCTTACATTAATCTTTTGTAAGTCAGACAATAGTAGATCTCGGAGTTGATTTCTAGATTTGAGGATTGAATATTGCCCAAGCTGAGAGTGTGATCCTCATGTTCAAGGTTGATAATGTTAAAGGCTGATAATCCATTTTTATGTAGGGCAAGACCACTGGTTGGCTGACTACTTGCTAATTAAGGACCTGCAACTTTTTTTGTAGTCAAGAAAAGACCAGGGGCTCTGTAGCATTCAAGATGTGTCTGAGGTCAGTGGTGTTGTCATTGGCACACTGAAGAGAGGGTTCGAGAGCAGGGCAGAACCTGCCATATGTATACAGTCCCCCTCATCAGGCCCTTACACTGGTATTGACGTGGTGGTTTGATAGGTGATTGGCCTCATATGCGGTCACAAGACAGAGTCAGTGCAGCAGTGTATCAGTGTTTAAACATGCACATGATGAGGAACAGGTTTTCTCAAATGACTGCCAGCCATAGCTTTTATGATCAATATTAACTCAAGATCTCTTCTAATTGGCACATTCAGTAACCATTAACTATGCTGAGTTATGAGCCTTTCTGCCCTTTCACCTTCAGTCATCAGCTGTTTTTTTTGCTTTTATCATTTAGCTTTAGATGCCAAGACTGGCTTGGTGTGTAAACAGTATAATCATGTAGATGTAAAATCCCCTTTTTGACTAAATGTCTGTTAAAATGGGGCTAATTGGCTGTTTTGCCAATGAGCTGACTACAATGCAAAAATCGTTTCTGTTTCTGCCACAAAATCAAATCAAATAAACCTGAGATGTTTTTTTTATATTTGAATAATTTTGAAATCAGTTATTTGGTCTTTTAGATGTGATGGGGCAAGAGTACTGAGGACTACAGTAGATGAATGTATAAACAAAGCCTCTGGGAATGGTAAAGGGTCTGTTTAAGTCGATGCTCACATTGTCCTCTCTATGAACCCAAACAGGCATCATGCAGTACAAAGGCAGTACATTAGCAGCATCTTCTGGATCTGTCTTGCCATTGCACTTTGTAATAACATGTTTCACACTGGTCTCCTATACATACCATGTGTCATACGAATCAATTAGGAAGAATTTAGGAAAATTATTAACGAAACTATAAAATACTTTCTGATAATGTATGTTAAATATATATGTCAATAAATATGATAAACGTTTATCATATAGTAAACAGACCAAATGCATGGCATATGAACAGTCTATTGCAAGGTTTTAAAACTTAAACCTAAATTATAAAATAAAATTGACAGTAATTGTATTTTGTAATCTATTTTTATTATGTTCTTTCAACTGTTTTTTAAATTTCTAGCAGGACAAACTTCCATCACAGACAAAACTGTAATTTAACTGAAACTGGGATTGGGTGATATGGATAAAATACTCATTATTAATATATCTAATTTATCAATAAACAATGATATATCACAATATAGTACATTTTATGAAAAATGAATTGAACACATTAAAATAACCAGACAGGAATGCCTGCTTTTGGCTTCTGCATTACGGTAAATAAAATACCAGTCAAATCAAGGAACTTCATCACATTGATTTAAAATCATATAAAAATCCAATATAGCCCTAAAGTAGTTTTGCTCATAATTTGCACCCTTACCCACAATGAAGTCATACACCCACAGATATTAAAGGGATAGCTACAATGGCATAAACAGATTGACAAAATCTCTTGAAAAATTTATATCACTTCCATACTCAAATACAATCAAAGGCAGTTAAAGACATGTCAGGATGCTGTATAAAATGTGTTTAATAAGCAAACATTGGAGCAAAACACTAAAACGTTTGCAAGACTTCTTACGTTTCAGCAATATATAAATATACTAGACACTCATAATTTTACTGGAATAGAAAAGGTTTATTGGTCAGAACTTTATTTTTTCCTATGTGCTTTCCGGTGTGGTTTGAGAGACCCAACACTAGCTTGGCCCACTGCAATTTCTCCTTAGACAAGTACTTACTTACACAAGAAGTGTCTACAGCCTCTGGTGCACGCTAACAAGGTAGGCTGGGAATGTTTGTCACGATAAAAAATCTTATGCATGCATATAGCCATGTGTGTGTGTGTACACAATCAACATAATGCATGTTACGCACCAACTTCAGGGACTGCCAAGTGGGTTTGACTATTTCTCTTATCCACCTGTGCAAGGGAAAACACTCAACAGTAATTCATGGGCATCCCTGCTAATTATGTGACTATAGTCTATTTACTTCTGTATTATGAAACCATCAGCCTTGAGATTCTAAATGGGTACAGTTCAAAGGGTTCCTCTACCACTCATACTTATACAATAGTGAGTAAGTACTGGCAATCCTAACTACTACTTAGTGAATACGAGCTCTTCAAAGGCACCAGGGATGTGGTTTCTTGCCTATAAAAAGACCAAAGCCATACTTGGACTTCCAAGGCTTCTAATGGGACAATGTAGCAAGTTCACCAACAGAGAGTGCTGTGGCATAATTTTATGTTACTCTGGTAGCTCTCCTCTGCTTACGATTAAAATAATCCCTCTCTCAAAGTTCAGGAACTTCATTGTCCATTCAATCCAAATTCCTGGTAACTAACATAACACGGAACATGTGCAGTGAAAAACGATATGTTAAAAACTTAACAGCTTGCAGAGGGGGCCCAGGGCCGGTGGGTCAGGTCAAATTATGAGTTTAAAGCAAAACGCTCAAGCTCTTCTGCTCCCCAACCTGACTCTACTGACACAAAAATGTGTTTTCTGATATTATTCACACCTGGAGAGTTGCAGCAACCTTGTGGGCGAGACAGGGGAGGTTTTAATATGTCTCATTCCTTGCTCTGTTTCTGTGTGTAACCAAACACCTCTACTACTTCTATTGTCTTATCTGAGATTAAGGAGGGAAAAAAAACTGGCAGGTGTTCTTCCCCCCAGGCTACAGACTTCAGAAATGAAGAAAATAGACGGCGGGAGTTGGAATGAAAGGGAACACGCAGACATGGGTGTATACATACACACACACACACACACACACACACACACACACACACACACACACACACACACACACACACACACAACAATACACAGACACACATGCACAAGCATATACTTTGATGCACATATCTAAGTGTGTTGCAAGATCACACAGCCAGTGCTTTTACATGTAGTGTAAACATGTCTGAGGGTGTGTATTAAATAGTCATTACAGAGGACTGGGTAAGCTCTGGGAGAGACTGGGAGAGAAAACAAACAAACCCTACGGGGTGGCTGAAAGGGGTGGTGAGGGGCTGAGGGAGGCCTCTCCCAGTGTAATTCAAGTTCAATAACTGACCCTTAACCTCACTCTAACTCAGGTTACACAGTTCTGGTGAGACAGATTATAGGCACACTAACCTCACAGCTGTGGATACTATATACCTTGACAGAAGCTACACACACACACACACACACACACACACACACACACACACACACACACACACACACACACACACACACACACGCACGCACACACACACACACACACACACACACACACACGCGTGCGCACAGTACCAAAAACCAAGGGGTCAGTTGGTAATGTCAACAATCAACTAAGTATGCTTGATATCAAATGGCAACATGGATGACAGGTTCCCAATCTGTACACCTTTTGGTATGATGTAAAGAAACTAGGACCACACAGAGCCCTTTCACAGTCAGGAAGAAGAAGACAACGTTCACCTGCAGAGCTGCAGCTGGGCCAGTTTCACTCTGTCAGAAAGAAATAATTAACTACATGTCAAAATGATCAGTGGAAAAACACAGCTACTTCCAACCACTGACAAATACTATTAATTGTTCAGTTTACACCTATGTAGATATGGAGTAACCATTAGCATTTCAATGGACAAATTGGTCTGTAAAGATCCTGCAGTAAATTAGCCCTTGGTGACCAGAATTCAGAGAGAGGTAATGCAGAGGATGAAGGAAAAGCATTTTGCATGTTTTTCTATCTTACAATATTTATGTTTTGGTGGTAGGTTAGCCACACTCTCAGGCTTGAGGGTGTCTGCCTGGTAGCAGTTGTTGTTGTCAGTATTTTTATTTGCATTATTGTGCTTGCAAGAAAATAAACTAAATACACAATCATTAGAGTTTTCATTAAATGACATAATTACACTCCAGGTTTGTAAACAAAACTCCTATTTTTCTGTGCTTAAATTAATATTTACTTAAATATATCCATCCGCCACATCAATCTAGATTTTGAAAACTTCCAGATGAGGCCAGTGGAAGGGTTGCAGATGCCATGGTCATGGCCACAGCCTAAAAATGGTTCACATCTCATGCAGTGTTAGCATAACCACGGTCACATGTTTGAGTCAGAGACTGAGTGAATGTGGGAGAAAGAGAGAAAGAGATGTAGCTACTGAAATCTCATTTTTACAGTACAGTTTTTAACAATAACAACACATGACAAACAAAAAAGAAATGTCTGGCCAAAATCGATTGCCATTCATTTGACCACTTCCCTCCCAGCTGGGCATTGCTTTGGTTAAGAGACACGCTCACCTCAGACATCTGTCTTCTGGGCAACTTTGGCTCCTATTGTGTGGTGCAACAGTAGATGGGGCTGAAGGTCTGTAACACTACAACATAATAGAGTCGAGCTATTTAACCCAATCTTCTTGTTTCTTGTCTTTTTTCTTTTCTTTCTTTCCACCAGTCCCTGTGGACTCAATAGTAATGTTTTAGTAAAACCAACATGGAACGGGAAGTTGACCAACATATCAAGTGTCAAGGTCTTGACAGAAAGGCCCTAAATTTGCATCATTACAGCTCATCCTCTGGGGAGATGGTGGGGCTAATTCAAACCATCTCCACACAGCTCTCTTCTGGAGAGAAATAAAATGGAGAGATAAATGGTCTATGTCTCTTCAGCTATTTATTATTTTCATAGTCATAGCTTGCCTACATGGCATTCCCCTAATCATCTTTAAGTTACACAATGTCCGTTTGTCATTTCAAAAGATCCTGAGACAAAGCAAAAGACATCATTGTGTCTAAGTGAAAGCCAGGATTTATCAGACCCCTGCGCCTCCCACTGTGACTTTACCATTTAGTGTGTTTGTTATGAGTAGATCTGCCAATCAGCAATGCACAAAGGGTCTATTGTCTATGGCCCACTATGGCACAGTTCCAGAGAGGGCGTAAAACTCCTGTCTGCTCTGATAGCAATCTGTAGCTAAAGTACTTCTCCCAATCCCTACACGCAGCAACAACCCAGTGTTGACAAAGACTAGGCCGCACTAAGATGCTGATCTAAGGTCAGTTTAGTGCCCCACAAATGGTTTTAAATGGAAGATTAGGTGGAGGTAAACTGGTCATAGGTCTGTGCCTAAGGCCAGGTGTAGAGTTAGGGATCAGGCTCTGTGCTGTCGTAGAGCTTTTTCCCTTCAAGTGTGCCTAAATCCTTTTAAGAAAGAAAATGTTGATGTTTACATCCTAGCTTTGACCCCCTCTTGGCCTCTCTGCTTGAGCATTCCTGCCATAGCTGTGACATCTAGCTAAGCTTTAGGACACCAGAGGGATAGTGAAAACATCACTTAATCACAGCCATAGGGCACCTGCATGATAAAAAAGCAACCCCTTAACCCCTCTGTGTTTGTGTGTGTTCCTTAATGCGTCTATGCATATGTGTGTGTGTGTGTGTGTGTGTGTGTGTGTGTGTGTGTGTGTGTGTGTGTGTGTGTATGTGTATGTGTGTGTGTGTGTGTGTGTGTGTGTGTGTGTGTGTGTGTGTGTGTGTGTGTGTGTTTGTTGTCGTTTCTGGGCTCGGATCGCTTGTTCAAAAGGTGCCCTCATTCTTAAAAGAGGGATTAAGGGTCCGCAGCACGTTAATTCTGAATGAGTCACCTACTTAATTTTCTCAGCATCAGCGGTGGGCCTCAGCAGAAATACTGTTCATATAATCACATGTAATTCCACACAGATCAGGCATATTTACTGTACACCTGGAGGGGGATTCCTAACGAGTTTATCAAATATCCACTGAATGGAGCTGTCAAAAACCATACCGCCCCAAAGGTCGTGCAATGGCCAAAAACTCACAAAGCTGGGATCACCAACACCAACAGGGCATGCGGCTGTGACAGTTTTCACACAGTTTACAATGTTAATCTGATGTATTTCCAAATCTTGATGAACCTTGCCTCTACCGTTAAAATAAAACATACTACACTGGAAATAGGTAAAATACAAGGAGACTAACTTCAAGTATACTACTGGTTTAACAGTATTTGAGAGCTCACTTAAGAGAACATTTGGTTAGTTGATCGACAATTCTATATAATCACTTTAAATGGATTTCCTGAGACCATAGTAACCAATTTATGCAATCAACACATAGACACACAGCAATCACAGAAGTTCCACTCCAGTTTTTCTGAATATCTATTTGATATGCACAAATTCCCTGTCAGTACCATAGAAAAGCAACAGTTTTGATAACGCTTTGTGTGTTATAAAGCAGTGTAGTAAATGCTGTTTTGTTGGTGGATGGCTGTGGGTGCAAGGCAGGGCTCTGGCTGTGGACTGCTGAGCTTGAGGAGATAGGTCAACACAGGTCAACCGAGTCCAGCTACACAAACATACGCTATCAAAGAGGAAATTTCCTGTCCAATCTGCAAGTTTTCTCTTCACAGTGTACATTCACCAGATGATCCCTAGGGATGAGACAACGGGTGTGTGTAAGTGAGTGTCAGTACAAAGGAACTTGATTGGTCACCTTAATGTATATGCAATGGTTATTTCGAGATCATTGCAGTAAATACCAAAACGAATAA
This sequence comes from Xiphias gladius, assembly GCF_016859285.1. Taxonomy (NCBI): domain Eukaryota; kingdom Metazoa; phylum Chordata; class Actinopteri; order Istiophoriformes; family Xiphiidae; genus Xiphias; species Xiphias gladius. The sequence goes on from NC_053403.1 coordinate 17,509,579, forward strand.
AAAAGAATCCTTCAATCCTTTGAATCCCATTTTGGCTATCTTATCAGAACCTTGAGAAATGCGTGTGTTAAACTGAGCAAAAGGACTGCATGCGGCTGTGTCACACAGCAATTAACCACCAGTGAGGGTTTGGCTCTAAAGCCTTGCAACGTTTCAAATTGCTTCCCAGCCATAATTCCTCCATCCTCTTTGACTCCATTACCTGTCACCGCACCAGACAAAGGAAACACTATGGAGGGCTATTTCTTATTCAGACATACACATATGTATACGCATGCACACACACCGTATGCGCACTTCCACACACACAAACGCAGACGTACACACTTCCACACACCAAGGGACAATACAATAGTTCTTATGGTTGCTAGGTGCTGTTGTAATTTATGGCGGGATAGGGTTGCAGGCTTAGCTCCGCATCAGTATCTTCCTAGCAGGTGAGCGTTTGCAGACAGGGCTTTAGTCCTTCTCCTTTAACTATTGGAGATATTCATTATACACGGCTGAGAGAAAAGACCTCAGCACTTACTGAATATTTGGAATATAAACAAGACAAGAGATATTTTCTAAGTTAGTTTTTCTTTATAGTTTTTCTATTGAGGCTAGCACAAAATTTTCTTGACTGATTCAGATTTTGAATGGAATTTTATATAATTGCCAACAATTTCACAGTGTGCAGATATTTTTTTTTACATTACCTTAAAATATTTTCAAGTCTAGAAAGCTGATTTTGAATTAAAATGTATCTTTTCTAGGCTCTCAATTACACAACAGACCATGTTTTTGTCAATACATTTGGAAGGAGTACTACTTGGTCCCATCAAAATTATTGTCGAGATTACACTACTATTTCATGGTGTATAATCCCTTTTTCTCTCACTGTAAAGTCCAACATATCCTCCAGAGTGCTTGTGCGTGTGGGCTTGTGTATGGGTGTACATTGTGTTGCTATTGGTCTGTGGTTGTGTACAGCAGTTACTGAAAGTACAAGACCATGTGTGTATGTCGATGTGTGTTCATGCTGTAATAATGTGTGTTTGTATGGTCCATGTGTGTATTACTGAGTGGACCTCCCCCGCCATACTGCAGAGAGTTTTCATCACATGAAAGCCAACAGGGGGTGGTATCTATGCAGGGCGAGTCGCTTCCATCTGCCCTGTCCACTTAAATTAGTGGGGCCTCGCATCCAGCAGCATCTGGTTCCAATATGGAGCCAGGCGGAAGGGTGGGTGCCTCACTGTGCGGCAGAAAATACAGCCTACTGTACCTTTAAATAGCCCTCAGGAGCCTAGGGACGGATGCTGGCCCTATCGCCCTATCCCAAGATTCTTTGTATCTGGCCTAACACTTCTTCCCTTTGAAAGAGGACAAATGTACAATTAGGCAGGAATGCCTGCAATGCTGTTTTCCAAGCGTGTGTTCGCAGAGCTGGCTAGAGCAAATGGCGGATCAACTGGTGAGAGGTTATGCGCCATCAACCTCCCTCACTGTTCCGCGGTAAGATGCACCGTCTGACCCTGCCCAGGCTGGGTTTCTCCGGTTCTGCTGGTCCGTGTTTGGGTTAGCCTCTTGTTGTTCTGGTTCTGCTGCAGTTTGCCGAGCCAGGTCCCTGTCAGCACTACTCTGTGGCACAAGTCTGTAAAGATCCCTCCTCCTCCTCCTCCTCCTACTCTTCGTCTTTCCCTGGACGAGAGGCACTTCAGAGCTTACCCCTAATTCAAAGGTTTCCATCTCAACCATAATTCACACTGCGCACTACCCTAACTAAAGGGGCTGTCTGTAACTACGGTGATTGCATGTTTGTCAAACGAATTGTCAGTGCAGCAGACTCAAGAGGAGGAAGGGAGCAGGACTAGAAACATGATGATGACACGCTTACACACAAGAACGTGCAAAGTAGTATAATCCTAAAGTCCTATATGATCCACAGAATGACCATTAAAGAACGATAAAGCGACTACTGTTCAAACAAATATACACATACATTGCACAGATGTGAATTGCTGCTGGAGGGGTGGTAGTTAACTAGTTACAAAGTTTATAGAATGCTGATGACAATCGGTTACACCCCACTTCCAGTTTTGGAAAGTTTAATGCTACCAACTGCTATTTTCATATGTAACATGGCTTACCATGAGAATGTAAAGCTACTGTCTTAGTATCATACATATAAATATTAGAATAATGATTTGAAATAAAAAAAATTTCCAAAAAAAGGAGGAGAGAAAATATACCAACAGCGCAGAGCTCTTTTTGTGTTCAAAGTACCTTTTAAAATGATTAAGATGCAAAAAACATTCATTTACAGGGCTAAATATCATCAAATCATATCTACATGACTTCCAGTTGGTGTCCCGAGCACAGGAAAAAGTACAGCTAAGATACAGAAGCCCACAAATTGTGGGCCCTCTGGAGGCCCTCCCTTGAATTTCCTGAGCACAGGGAGTCTGTGTTTCCATTATCCATGAGGGAGGAGAACATGAGTGAGAAACACAGTGCCATCAGATAAGACTTATGACAAGGCAGAGAGAATCGATGACAAACTTTTGACAGCTTTGGCACATGTCCTTAGACCTAGCCTGCCTGCTGAAATATAGATCGCAGTGTGCCTCCAACACACACACACTCACACACACACACACACACACACACACACACACACACACACACACACACACACACACACACACACACACACACACACACACACACACACACACACACAAACACGCACAGACACACATACACTGGTCAGGTCTGCAGATACTTGTGTAATGTGTGAGTGATTTGCCAGGGAAACCACAGGAAAACATTTTAGTGCTCATGTCAGAGCAAAGATGGCCATTTATTATGGTGCTTGAATATGTGAAATATTACCTCTGTGTATATCAGTGTTCAAACTCACTGCTATTGTTACAAAATCCTTGCCCTTTGACCTTACGCGTTGGAGCGCACACATGCGCAGAGCAATAATCAAAGGGCATATCCAAAACAGCAGGAGGCTAAACTTTATCTGGCTGCTGTCTTAGAGATTGTCACTAAGACATATTACTTTTGTAAAACAGTCCACTACCCAAAGACAACAGCCACACCGAAACAAGTGCTAACCACTAGGTAATTTTATTAAGTTGTGACTTCCTTTCTTTTCCTTCCTTACATCAGGAGTTCAGAGGTCAAGAGGATCTGTCAGCAGTGACACAGAGGATTATGGGTGTAGGCATTCCATTGGCAGTCATTACTGCCCTCAGTCAGCACCCAGTACTCTCTCTCCCCCTTTTTACTCATCCTCTGTCTTTCTGTCTCCTCTCTCTCTTGTCCTCTGACAGACTAAAGAAGCAATTAGTGTCACATTAGCAATATCCAAGTCCATATTCCAATTCTTAGTCATGCCAAAGCTGCTGCTGTTGTTCATTCATCTTTTTAAATAAACAGATGTTTTTTTTCTTTTGTTTTTAAATTTTAAAAAATCTATATTTTCCAACATTCTGGGATGTATTAGAACAGATCTCTTGTACACTTTATGAGTAAAGTCTCAGCTATCCCCAGAACGGTTACTCTACATTCCTGCTACATTACAATCACTTATCCAAATACAATACAAAAAGCGAAGGAAAAATGAGTGTGAGCAGCCATGTGAGGTTTGGACCCCCGTACTAGAACCCCAGCCCAGTAGGATTCCTGACATTCCAGCCTGTGCTGGAGCTGGAGCTGGTAATAGATCTGAGCAGGCCTGCTGGGCTCAGCGCATTGTGGCCTGTCCTCCCTTCCTCAGTTTTCTGCTTTGGAACAAGACAGCGTTTTTCCTTGTAGGACACCTTCCTGAAAACAGTCTCAGGTACTGACTTTCCCTCCCTCTGTCATCAAAAAAGCACACACGAATACATTTCTTCCCTTCCTTTCTGCTATCCCTCCAGTTTCCCCTCATGCAACAGTAACAGGATAGCGGGAGTTTACATCATGGCAGAGTGAGGGGCTGGGTCTTTTTGACAGTAATGCAAGGGACACTTGTTTACCTAACCTTATGGGTCACAGTGCAGTTTAGCAGGGAATGAATGACTTCATTTTTAGGTTTTAAATTAAAGGGTTCCTCCTCTCTTGAACTTAAAACAGATTTGTGCATGCCTTGGAATGAACAAAGTACTCACTTACTCAATACACAGACCATTCTACTCTGGCTGGAACGATACAACAAAAAAGGCAAAGAATTACAGTGATGGCAAGGATGTAGTACAGTAAAACTCCTGAGGTTCCACACATTTGCATACAGTTATAACATTCCTCAATACGATTTTTACTATGTTCGATCTAGCTAATGCTTCATACATATTGTAAAGAATTCTTTCATTCTCTTTGACATGGTGTCAGTTACTTCAGCAGTTATTGGGCTATGCCATATTTGAGGGAAATTGCTACCTTATGCGCCCTTAAAAAAAACCACTGGGTTGTGAATGGGACCTTTTAAAAAGGGGGTAGTGTTTCATTTAGAGTTGGTGGTCATTTTGGCAATGTGCTTTTACCACCAGGGAGCCTTGGAACCATTTACACTCACACATGGCATCAAGGTCTGCTTTGGTGGTGATCAAGTGCTTTGGAGATGCCTGGACACCATGAGAACACAAATTAGAGCCCATCTCTCCCTTACTTCCCCCACACCAAACTGTTCAGAGCTATAGGAGCACGCTCTCCCTCTTCCTCTCACTACAGGCTTTCATGCCGCTTGCTCGTCAAAGGAGAATTGATTAAAGGCCCTTTCAAATGACTTCCTTTTCAGAGCTATTATTTCCCAATAACCAAAGGAGAGCAGATTGAGATCAGTAGTCTAATCTGTTGTTTCCCTCTCCTTCTTATTGGTGTTTTTGTTAGAACCCAGCAAAAGAGTTCACCCCATTTTTCCTGTCAGTCATCGGGTTGTAATACTAGGGATCATGGCTGTAACTTTAGACTGCTCAAGCACTCACGCACTGGCCTTTTTCAGAGAACAGAGTGAAACAAGTCACTCTCCAAACCCTCTGACAAATAACCCATGCCACAAAGAGCCTGTAACTCTGCCGCCCAGGGAAAAATGCTTTGAAGCTGCAATAGAAAGGATGACTTCTTCACTGCAGCCAGTGCAGCACTGGGTGTAGGAGCTTAACTTCAGTACAAGAGGAGGCAACAGCGATAGCTGGAACAATAGATATCCTTGAACTCTTTATTCAACAAACAGAAACACAGCTACTGACTTGGAGGTTAGTGTGATGGACTCTTCAGGAGCCAAACAGCGGCTATTTTGCTGTCACTGGTAGTATAAAAAGGCAAAGTAAGAATATGTTTGGAATGACAATATGTCATGCTTTCCCAGTGCCAAGTTGAGTTGAAAGTCAAGCTTAGCTATAAAAACACACAGCAGATAGGAAGAAGAAATGAAAAGATAAGAAGGGATAAGGACTTTTCATTCTGTGTCAGCAGAAACACCTACAGTGTCCGTCTTCCTCAGGGCTCTAATCGGAAAAAACCATCTCCCTTCAACTTCAAACATTCCTGTAAACACCTGCTTGTATCTCACCTCTGCATCTGTGTGGGTAAATACCATCCATTCTTGTTCACCTATGTACAGACAAGACCTCCACTAGCTACCTCTGGACAGTTATTTCTTCTGTAGCCATGCATCACATCTCCTCTCAAGATGAAGAGTTTGTGAAGATGAAAAGCAGACTCTCTGGGGGGGAAACCCATTGTAAAGAAGAGACCTTCAGGTGAGAAATATGCGGTTTTGGCAAACAAAAGTTACATTCATCCAGGTGGTCCCAGACGCCCTATCCAAACAGAGGTCTTGTACTGAGCGGCATCAAGATTGTGTAAAAACAATGCCGCAGTGTGCTCATATCTCTCACTTTAATGATTAATCTGATTAAGCCAACTTTTCATCTGTTGACGCCAATTTTCTAGGAGTTCTTTCGACTTGTCACCTGGACAAGTAATAACAAGAAGTGTTGTGTCTCACAGCAGGCTCACAATCACCTTTCAACACCTGAGATGCCTGCCTCTCAGACAGTTGTGATATACTATACGGCATAATATTAATGTCTAATCTACTTCAAGATCATCATCATGATATGCTGTTATATTTTCCAATTCTCCATGTAAAGCTGTTGCACATAAGGAAGATCAACTGAAAAGTGAGGTTTACATGTAACAGGGATTTCCCTGTCCACTGCTTTCACATAATAGTTACTTTACTTGAAAGTGCTGTGAGTCAAGACAGACAGTTCAAGCATTTCATGCACAGATCAAAGAACTGCTTCTAATATTTTGCATTTTTAAGGTACACTCCTTCATTATGGCTTGGATTGAAGGCTTAGAATTCACTTTTCACTCATTGCTGTGAAGACTGGGCCTGCTCTCTCTCACCTTCGCCTGTTTCATGCAACTCCGCCTGACATGCTCTGCTTGCTCCACAAGTCACCAACTGACCAAAAGTAAAGGTAAACCCTAGGCTCACTCTGCCACTGTGGCGCGAGATGTTACTTTTCTCCACAAAATGCTGCTTTCAGCATTGATTCCAAGCATCACAGCACCACTGAGTTTTTAAGCAGGAACCACAGATGACTTTTCTAATGGTATAACAAAGCTGGCTTTTGTGCCTTGGTTCTGGGAGGCCGCTCACTCTTGTCATGTCCATGTGAAATTAATTAGGAGGAAATACTAAAACACTTGGGTGGAAATTGCTTTTCACCATATGTTCTACATATGAGGATCGATTTAGTATTCTTAGCATAGCAAAATGACTATATAACTTATTTGCTTGGCTCTTTGATGAAAGCCAATCTGTCACTCAAGGCACATAAAAAGAAGTTGGGGTTATATGCTACTGTTTGTTCCACTTTATGGAGTCTTAGGTAATGTGATTACTTAACCAGGTTAGGAAAATAGAATGTTTCATTCTGGGGTAAAATTCGACATATGAACAAGAGGCCCAGTGTTCCTCTGTGATCCATGCATAAACCTAACGAGTGGTCTTTTCCTTGTCCCTTGCCCCATAAGCAGAAAGGCAAAATAATAAGAGATAAATCACTGTCGGACGTGAGATAGCCCTCATAATAGAGGTGTTTACGTATGTCAGCAGTTGACATCTCATATGTCATGCATATGTTTTTAGTGTGCGTTGGAAAAGAACCAGCCTTCACATACGGCTGTTTGTGGTGCTGTGGCAAAACTCCGCAATATGGGATTAAAAAGCAGAGCAAGCAATGACGAGGCTCAAGCCAAGATGAACTGGGAGATCAGAAACTCAAATTTCTTGCCTTCTTTACATTGCTTGCTCCACTGCATAATGTCAAAGATGTGTGAGGAACAAGGAAACTACTTTGATATAGCTCACTACACTGCCAGCCTGACAAATTTAAACATCAAGGAGGAACAGTGGTGAAAAAAACTCTCAATATTGTTGCGTTTGTTCAAGCTGAGTAGTCTTCTCTAATTGTACCAAAACACACACTAATCTCCAAACCCTGGACATTTTTCAATCATTGTCCTCATTTCCCTGTCTCTATGTTCACCACTGGTCAAAAGTTGAGGAACACCTCAATTTTTCCAGCTTTTATTTAAATTTAGGTAATTCAGTGTCTCAGTGTTTCTGAAATTAAAGCATAGATCTAAAAAACAATTAGAGATTTTAAAAACGAGGATTCATGGAATCTTCTTGTTGAACTAAATTTAAACTAAATTTTTGACTCGTTCAGCAGCCAACACACTCATGACGTTCTTTCAACAATGGAAATCAAATATTGTTCAAAGTTCGTCCAAACACTGTTGTAGGGGTTTCCACAAATGTGTGGCACTGCTTTGCTTTCACCTTTGGTCCAGTTCATCCAAACCCAGCTCCAATGGGTTTATCATCATGTGAAGCCACCATCTAGTTCTTTTCTTCTAATGTTTCGGGTCATTATCTAACTGTAAGATGAACCCTTAACCAAACAGGACAGTTTACCGCTTACCTTTGTACCATTTAAGGTTATTCTCTTGAATTAACTGTTTAAATTTGAAAAAAAATACTGGAAAATTGGGGGTGTTCTAAAACTTTTGACCAGTAGTAAATGAGACTGAGTAAGCAAGTTGTTCAGGATATAAAACAATGCGGCCACTGAACAAGAGTTGGCCTGGCCATCTGAGGCAAAGTGACTCCACACCAAAATACAGCAGCTCTCCCCATAGCTTCTGTTGCTCTGTGTATATTCAAGAGAATCCAAGCCATCTGGAGTCTGTTTATTGTATTACAAATGACACATAATGGTAATCTGGCATGTGATGAGAGAGCGTGAATTACAGACAAGGGGCACGAAACGGGTATTAACCTTCATTTGATTTCCTTTAAGGAGGACGTTTAATTTAAGGCCACATTTTATCTACCTGATTATTCATTACAATAAGCTCACCCATAACCGTATGAAACAGGATAAACAGAGGAAACTGCCAATTAAATCACATTCCAGGGAAGATTGGGGGGCTTACTGTATACAGAACAGTTAGTTTAGTGACATAAATATTTACACAAACTGCCACGAATTAAGACAAATGTTACCAGGAAATAGGCTACATTGTAAGAGGCCAGAGCAAGGGTTTGTCTAAATTTATTGGCCTCTGTTGAGTCCCTATTTTTTTGAAAACTGTTTCCCAGTTTTTCAAAGTGAATTAAACAACAACTGTCGCAGCTATGTGCAAGTACACACAGTAAATCATCCAGCTAAGCTTGTTCTCGTAACATGATGTGCTTTTCTTTCAAATGTTGAAAGCTTAATGTGATGTGAACATTCATTTTCCATTGACATTTACAGCAAATACTAACATGGATCATGTATCTCAAGCAGACAGAGTGAGAGAGAGAGGGAGAGAGATGGGCGGAGATATGAATAGTTGCATCAGACTGGCCCTAGTAGAAGTTAAAGATACATACTGCATGCCCAGGGAGTGGATGTCAGTTAAATGTTTATACAGCTGCTCTGAAGATTATTATTATCATGAAACCACACAGCTATAATGTCATTCTGTGGATGCCAGAGTACAATCGGGTCCTCCCTATAGCCTACTAGCCTCCTCTTGCGCCCTGTCAGACAAGTCTGCTGTTCTGCTGCCTCCAGGCTGTATGGCTGGGATCCGTATCAGCACTACACCATGATAATGAAATGTGACAATGAAATGGGTTTGTTCCGGACTAACTTTAACCATGAGAAACCCAGTGTTTGCATTTTGCTACAGCTGTATATGTTTGTATATACAATAAATGTAGATTGTTTTTGAGCACAGCTGCAATACTGCAGTACGAATAACTGTGTAGATGTTAAAATCAAGGGGAAGAAAAGAAATTAATAATTTTATAGATAAGTAATTTTTTTTGCCAACCACAGCTTGTCAGCAGACATGGATTACAATTTGTCCGTTTTATATCTCAGAAGTGACCTATTTAGCTTTGAAAGAAAACACAGTATTGAAGACCATAAAAAGGCTGGGATAAAACATTTGCAGTGGCACTGCCAGCATGTGATAACATGTAATTTTCTGCTCTTATAAGGTTACCAGCAGTGTAACTGAGCTGTGAACAACCAGTTTCTCTCATCTTGCCCATAAACCTGCATTAATTAATTTTGTTGGCCACTTGGGGGCAGCAGGAACAATCTGTAAACAACACTGACATATCGTCACCTTTTAAGTTCATAGGGCGAACTTGTTAGCAAACAGTTGCTTCTTTCAGAGCAATATTAGCATTCATTTGGAGACATATTTCTGGCTACCTGACTAATGTAACCCCAGTAATCACTTTTTATCTCTGTTTTGGTCTCTGCCAGCTCCTTAGAGAAATATCCTGCTATTTAGCAACAAAATGCATGACTATGTTCACAAGCCAGTTGCTGACTTTATATGTTGGCTGATCTGGGTGGATAGTATCTAGTAGATTATTCTGGAGCTTTTTCACTGAAAACACTTATGTGCTGTGGCCGAAATCGACACTGATGAGAGCCGTGACAGTGAATCAGAACAGTGATGTTGTGGGCCATAAAAGAAGCTAAAACACTCCAAAGCTGAGGGGAACTGCAGTCTCCGTCGGTTTTTCATTATGAGCAATGCTTTTCACATTATGCTGATCATTTGTTTTATTGTTTATATAAAATCGCGATCAGAACAGCTTTAACATCACACAAATTGTTGTTATTGTTAGTTTAATTGGACATTTGTTAATTGAACATTTGTACAAATGGTGCTTTTGTGATTGAAATAGGGAGGGATTTAGGGAGATCTATTAGCAGAAATGGAATATAAGAATGTTTTCTTTGTGTATTATCACCTGTAACTAAAAATTGTTCATGCAGGTCCTCTTCCACGGAAGCCTTCACGTTGCGCCACCATGTTTCTACAGTAGCCCAGAACGGACAAGCCAAACACTGGCTCTAGAAAGAGCCTTTCACGTTTTTATGTTACCTGAAGGCCACTGTAGGTTCTCCTATATGCTTGAAAAGGGAGGGTTGTATTTACTTGGTTGCAATCTGCAACCTCACCACTTGATACCATTAAATCCTACACACTGGTTTTTTAAAAGTGGTTGACTGTAGCTGGGCCTTGAATTGGGATCACAACTTTCTCAATTCTTATTGGCTATTGAAGAAACACAGTCAGAACCTGGATGAAAGAAGAACATTGAATTCTTTTACCCAAAATATTTAGGATAGTTTCGCTTTATTAGCAGTAATGATGCGTTCCTCTTTACCTAAGATTATCTACATACAAAAAAACCCTCTTCATAGCTTTTGTTGTTTGATATCTTTGTGAACATTTACCCTTAGAAATGGTCATACACTGGCCTTGCTCTATTTGGCTTTGTCTAACCTTCTCAGTATCTCACAAACGATAAAAACCACAGATTCAAGCAACGTCTTACGTCATTCAATGGTCTAATCTCATCTTATGTAGTTGAAATGGTTTTGGTGAAAGTGAAGAACATTTGAAACTACATTGCATGTTTTTGCTTATGGCTTGAGACTGCAGATGAAACATATGAAGAGTGCTGCTCTTTTATCTCATTCAGTTAGTGATTGAACATACTGTCAGTTTGTGTTTGCCTGTGAAGGTCACAACACTTCTATCAGGATGTTTCTATTTGTCTTTTTGGTTTCCTGAACCTTTAAAGGACCTGTAATTTCAAAGAAACAAGCTTCATTTCACACTGCAGTTTAACTTAGCTTCATACACATATTCATATGTTTTAAACTCGGAATCAGTAGCACTGAGAGTACAAAAAGCAATCATCTATTCCAACCAAATATTGCATTAGATCTACATAAACAACTATTAATTGAAACCATCTTCGCTAGAGATGTATCAGCTCCCGATTCTCTCTCATGTATCGATACTTGTATAGATAGATGAGTGTTTTCCTTCCTTCCCTGGCCTGTAAACAGCTGCTTGTGCTTAAGCAGGAAAATGTAAATCTTGACGCTGGCTGTTTACGTAGCCCAACCTTTTAATCAAGCAGAGGTATAATTGAGTGATGCTTGGTGTCTTTATGAGTGGAGCTGCATTCAAAGGGCAGATCCCTGTATTTATGTCTCTCTCTCTCTAAAATGGAAGTAGCTGCCTCTCATCCCAACTAGTTTGCCAAATGGAGCATGTGTTTATATGATTCCTATTGTAAGTTTCATAAGTGTGAGGTCTGTACAGAGCTAAACGTTTCTTACTGGTATACTGATTTTGTAGCTGTGCAGTGTTATTACTGTTGCACAGTCAGAGCATCAGCCATCAAACTGTTTTCACTTTGTTCATTATGTGTAAGAACAAGCATTAAGGATACGGTTTTGGCTTCAAAAGAAAAGTGTCCCGTAAATAAAAGTCATTTTTCTGATATGAGACAAGTGATAGAGGACTTAAACCTAAATATGGAATTCTCCTTTTTTGGTTTTAACAAAAGCCTAACAAATGTAATTTCACAATATGATCATTACAGTGATATCTATACAAATGATACTGATAATTAAAACTGCATATCTGGATAAAGGAGCAACCCTCACTGCCTGATCAAAGCTCCCTTGTCCCCTCTTTATACAGGAAATTAAAACACAAACAAATAAACAGTGTGCCAATTTGCCAAATTATGTGCAGCTTCTAGTCAGCGACCAACCTCAACGTGCTTCTCAATATTTGAAACATGTAAGCAAGGTTTGGACCCTTTCTTGTGATCTCTGTGAGCCCATATAATCTGGAGGTGGACTTGTTGCTCAAATTAGTGGGTAGAGAAGTGTGCCACATGTTCAGTATCCATAAATATTGACACTGGCTTTCTAGCTGGCCGTCTCTGACCTTGGTGGGTTTCCATTTCGGGACCAACCAACCAAGCTGTCGTGCTTCTGCTGTCAAACACATGTGGATTGATAAAGATTTTATTGGTTTCAAAATTAAAAATACAACTTTGCTTGAGCGTGGAATTAGACATGAGTCACAGAATTTGTTCCCTGGTTTCGAGCAACATCTCTGAAGATTATCTCCTTGTAGGCATGTTACTGTGTGTTAAGACTACAGCTGGCTCAAGACAGAGGAATGCGGGCCCTGTGTCTAGCCAAGTTGCTGTTAACAGCGGGTGAAAGGCTAATAGTTGGATCTGCAGTGTCATCTCAGGGCTTCGTCTGCCCCCTGACTCCCGGAATGTACGTGATGACAAGAGAAGGCCGCACCATCCACATCCAGCATAACATGTGTACACGGACACACACATGGTTAACATACTGTGGCATGCAAAGAAATGAGCATGTAAACGACCCTGGTGAGCAGAGGACAATAAACCATGTCTTCTCCTCCTCCTCAGGATTTACGTATTAAAACAACAGAACACATTCTATCCTAATCTCCCTCAAATAACCTCAAACATTCCCCCTTGAATAGATTCATTATACTTTTGTTATAAGTGTTATGTATTGCACATTGTTCTCCCGTAAGGGGGTTTCCATACAAGAAAAGGATACATCTATTAGCTAAACTAAAAGTAAATGACAGTGTTTTACTGTATATTATTCTTTTGGTTAATGAAAATGATTTCTCCAAAAGTGAAGGATGAATGGAGCATACCGATGAAGAAATCGGCCTGTCAGCTGATTAGAAAAATATATAATATGCAGGTGAGGGTCTGCGTGTTTTATAATGCAAAACTTAGTCTGGCGTCCGTGCTCCACTAACCTAAATCTTAGCCCCACATTGTGATGACAAGGGTCAGAACCTAACATAAAGAAAAAGAGAGAATCAAACAATAACTAGAGATTGGACAAAGTAGAGCGATTCATGACAGAACGTTCAGTGGTCCGAGAAATTTCAGTTTTGTTGTTCCTAAGCATAGCCTGAGGCCTCTGGGGTCGGATCAGAGACTAGTCATATTAACCATTACTGCTGGGACAAAACGATTTCCAAGAACTCCAATTTAAGCTGATAACTAGTCTATAGCTAAATAATTGTAATGCGGATTTACAGATGTTAATGCTAATGTTTTGTTTTTCAACCCACCTGTGGATCACGGGAAACTTCAAATGGGTCACTAAGGGATCACAAAATATTTAGCTCATGTCAGCTGAGGATTCCCACTAAAATTGATTCCCTGCTTCTTTCCTGTAGCCCAAAAAGTTAAATGTTACCTTTAAGGAAAGATTCCTTATTACTTCTTCAAATTCATGTGTATGGTTAAAAAAAATTACATTGAAACAGGGTCCACAAAAACTATACTAAAAGTAGTATATACTGTATGTTATAGAAACATTATGGAATGGAGGTTAAACATAAGTGTGGGAAACTCTGTACAGTGAATATGCTTGTTATGACAAAACTGTATTTTCACTTGAATAATGTTTCCTCTTTCTATAAGCTGTGGGTCAGCAGAGTGGAGCATCTAGAAATATTGCTAGAAAAAAGTTTGTAAACCACTGTTCTAATGGGCTGCGGGGTTCTTCAGTGTGACAGTACAGTCAAATGTGTAAGTACCTGTGTCTTGACCTCGAGCTTTACGCTGCAACTTTAAGAGACTATTTGCTACTATCACGAACAAACAAATGTGTGCTGGAAGGAAATAATGACGCTAGTGATGCTGGTGGTCGTGCTGGGTTAACACTGTCTGGCTGATTCACAGTTTAACCTTTCAGAGCCTTCCTCAGTAGGTCGTTCATTTGTGTTTCAGATAGCATATCTCCACTTGCCCTCTTTGGCTGCCAGGGTTTTGCTCCGTGATGTTGTCCTTTCAATCAGCATGTAATTGGATCAGCAGCAGCGATTAGATAAGCATGATGTATATGGCTCAAAACAATGAAATATACAGTATCAAAGCTGCATGATCTTCTCAGACCACTCTGTCAATCACTGATCAAGTCCCTCCACAGCCTTGGCTAGACACATTCCTCAGTGCTGGCCTGACACAAGCTGTGCCAAGACACACACACACACATACAAAGTGTGCATGTACATGCACTCAAAACACACACAACACACACCTTCAGATGCCCACTCATTCAAACCACACACACACACACACACAGACACACACACAGACACACACACACACACACACACACACACACACACACACACACACACACACACACACATACACACACACACACACATACACACACACACACACACACACACACACACACACACACACACACACACACACACACACACACACACACACACACTTATATATACAGAAAAAAAAACGAGGGAGAAAGCAACACATAAAGCCCTCTCTTTTTAATCCTCTCACTCCGGTAATTAAAGATACTCTTGGCTTACTGCGTGTGGCCTTATCCCCGAATCTACAGCATCTGAATGCCGAGCAGCTTTTACCTGGGTTTGAGTTTAGAGCACTAGGTTCACCAAGTGGTGTTTTGGCAACAGCAGAGAGAGCCAACTATCACTGCCAAACGATTAACACGACAATAGAGCAAATCTAAGCAGTATGAATGCATTAACATGTTCTCCAACACCCTGACTTTATGAATGAAGGGAAGAATAAATTAATGAATGAATGGAGTGGAATAGATTAATTGGAAAAGATGGACGAAAGTATATGACATTGTAAATCACCTTAAATGATTCTGGTAATTAAATATAGAGCAAAAACCATCTAGAAAGCAGAATAAACATAAGAGATTCACCAAAACAGTATAAAATCAAAAGTGCTTGGATCCAGCTACGGGGAAGGCCAAGAAACAGTGCACATTGCCAGTCAGGTAATGGCATGCACCTACGGGCCTCTCTGTATTTTAATTGCTAAGTGCATGATCTGGGATTATCCCTCATAAAATGTTATTGTCCTGAAAGGAGACAAAGATATCTTGTGATCTCTGTGGGATTTAATCTATTGCCATCTCTGCGAAGAAAACAGGCCCGGTGCTTTGCCCAAAACACAGCCGCCTGCCCCACCATCATCACCTAACGGAAGTCACTAGAGGGAATCAGTGGGGGCTTTTCTTATGGAGATGACCCAAACATTAATGCTGTTGACTACACCCCACAGGCGCAGCAAAGTTTCTCTCACCCCGCTCTTCGACTGAGAGCTTGAACTGTACGAATGCAGCAGGTACTCTCCCAAATCTGGATGTGAATGAATTGTTCAACATAAATGAAAAATATTTTACACATGTTAAAAAAGACGAGATACACCATTCGTATCGGACCAACCAGCCTCTTTAAGACATGATTTGGTGCATGCACAGAGTTTCTAAGTGTGGAGTTTTATCGAAAGTAAGAGATAAAAATGTTGCCTTCCTGGGAAATTGTTGGTGTTTCTGTTGAGACTACCTCACTTTGCTCTCAAACTGTACTGTAGATTTGAAAAAGCAGTAGATGCTGCCAAAATCTGCCACTGATATATTGATTAACTGCTGTGAATTGGAATGAAATGAAAAGATTATTCCAGCCAGGAGGAAGCATGAACAAATCAGCTCTGATGTCAGACACACATGAACAAGCACCCACACACACAATGAAGTTCAGCAGGAGGATATGATAGTTCCTCTGCAGGGTCTTATCCTTTAAAATGACAAAAGCAACAAATTGTGATGTCTTTATCTATTAGCCATATTCCAAAAACTAAACATGTTTTATCCTGCTAATAACACCTCTTGATCAGTTATCTATTCATAAAAAAGCATGGGTTGACATCATTTTTTGCTCTGTGTGGCCAAATTCACAGGAATATTACAACCTCCAGGGGACTGTAACAAGCCGTTTTATGTTATTTAAAAGCATTAAGCAAATAGTGATTGCTATTCCTATGTAGGGAAAATCCCCCAAAAACACACAACTAAAAGCAACAGTATGGTTTTAACTGTTGACTTTACAACTATTTTTATGGTGTGAATTTCCAGGATATATAAAGATGCAAGAGAAAAAGAGTTATTTTTAATAAGGATATAGGTTTGTTTTTAATAAATATGCTGATGGTTCTTGGGACACAGGGCTCATTGAGCAGGGGGGCAAAGGGGTCCCCAGCATTTTATGGAATAAATAGATTTCACTGTAAAATAGCAGGAATTTATTCATATTGGAGACTGTACAAAAGTGAATATTTTTTTCACCCTAGTGACCCAAGCGATTTCAAAACAAACTTTTCCTGTGATGGTTTCTGTGACCAAATCTTATCAAAATGGATTTTCGTGGCTCTAAAATGTGTGCATTTGACATCGTTAGACATGAAAAAGTCTGGAGCCTCCGGGTTAGTGGTCCGCAGGAGGTGCTTTATAGTGGACAAATGATTGACAGCCCCTTGGTGACATCACTGTACGACAAAAAGAGTCGCTGGGGCAAGAGAAAGCACCAATCAATTGAACCACTACACTGTGGCGCAAAGAGGAGAAGCGACGCGCTCCCCGACTCGCAGCAACAAGGTCCAAAGGAGCGACACTTGAGTGCGCTTATCTCTCCAAAAAGCCAGCTCCGCTCAACGTCTGTCTCAGCGAATTGCCTTCTTTCGAAGATGTTCAACCAAGATGCTTTATACTTAGATCGGTCCTGCCTTCGCGAGTCCGCTTCCTCATAGACTTAACATATTTTTTCCTTTCCGTACTGACCAAGACCTAACCCGCACCGCAGCTGGTGAGAATATGTGCGAGAGGCGATCAGTGAGGGGCACGGGCTGTCTTTGGTCCCCCAAGGAGAAGCAGCGTGGATTAAACACGATTTAATGTGGAATTTATCGGAGCCCAAAGGTGGAACGACGACCGGACACAGCGCTTCCTCGTCAGGTAAAAAAAAAAAAAAAAAGGCTGATTGTTTGGTTAAACTCTTTAAGTATCCCCTATAAACAAAATCTTAATAATGGTAGCAGGTATAAAATAACTTGCCTCACGAGGAAACATGTAGTTTACGGCAGCAATTCGTCAGTTCTCCCACTATATAGGCTTACAGGGTGTGTGCGTAAAAGTCATGATTCCCATTTTGAACCTCGGGGGGAAAAGTGTGAAAAGAAAAATACAGTAAAAAGTTGTATCGTTGGAAGATGCGCTACTCAAATGATAAGAAGTTTTTGATGTTCCTGTCCCGGGCTACATCTGGCCCTGGTACGCAAGTCAGATCTAACACCTGCGAGCGTCTTGAAGTAACTCTATCCCTTATGATTATACATGACCGTCAAAGCCACTGCAAATAGAGGCTTGCACTGTCTGACTGCCTCTCCTATGCTGTGTATTCTAACTTTTTCCTCAGTACATTCTTTCATGCTTCTTGTGATCTTTCGGGCTATGCAGACTTGAGTTTCCCTTCCTTTCATGTCATTTAACTTAACATGATTTCTTATCTTTTTTAACTGGAGACTTTTTGTCTACAGTCTCCCCCGCAACTTTCTTTGATTTGTCTTGCTCGTGTCATTCCCCATTTTTGTTCGTCTCTTTCAAAACTTCCACACCTTGATATTTTCATGTTTCTGTTCATGTTAAGATCAATCTTCTGTTTCACTTAGACGCGCTATATTGCCGACGGGCTTGCTATTCAAAGCCCCTTTTTGTTCTACTTCAAAGTGAAGAGGTGTCTTCCCTTTTTAACCTGCTTCCCTTCAATCATTCCTACTGTATGGCGGGATCACACACAGTTTGGGAAATGCTGCAGTGAAGCCCCTGCTGTGTCTACCTCATGTCAATACCTCAGCGCCAGTGTATTGACGGAAACCAACTCTCTCCACAGGGACTGACTGATCATGGTCGCCGTGGTCCGCTCTCTCATGGTACTGCTGCTAGCTCAGGTGTTGCTGGAAGGTGCTACGGGACTTATCCCCGAGGTCGGCCGGAGGAAATACAGCGAATCCGGGAAGCAGACCCCAGAGCAGTCGGAAAGCTTCCTCAACGAGTTTGAGCTTCGGCTTCTCAATATGTTTGGACTGAGGCGCAGGCCGACCCCGAGCAAGCAAGCCGTGGTGCCGCAGTACATGGTGGACCTTTACCGCATGCACTCAGCAAACGGAGACCACAGCACTAAACGACCCAAGAGCATGGGGAAACACGCAGATAGAGCCGCCAGCAAGGCCAACACGATTAGAAGCTTTCACCATGAAGGTATGTATTAGTGACATACCTTTACCTGTCAGCCTGAGAGCTCATCGGCTCTCTCAGACAACCCAAACCTATATTTACACATGACTCAGTGCCTCAAGACTGAACTTCAGAGTCTTCACTGTTTTATGGAGGGTTAGTCATTTAAAGGTGACACGCGTCCAAGTTATTTGTAACTCTTAAATAAGTAAAAAACTTCTTAAAACTCACGGACACTACTCACAAACAAGCATTTCATGCGCAACTAAATTAACTGTCATATATGTAGTGATGCAACATTTAACCAAACACTCTCCTGGCGGAGCTGTCACTGGCTTCAGAAACATCAAGGGGGCGGTGGTATCCCTGGGGTAATTTGCCTTTTAATAATTGATGGTGTTTGCGTGGGCTCTAAAAACAGTTTTTCCAGACACGCACCACAGGAGCAGGACAAAGGGCGGTGCGCCTTTGCGCAGGTGATAGTCATCACCCGTTACTTCAATAACACACGACATGACATTATACTAACAAGCATTATGACAAAGTCATCGTGTCAGACTGAATTCTGAGTCATTTTAACAGGACTGAAATTAGTCCTTGCTGAAGGGGGGAGGAGGGGTTGCGCGCCTTATTCTTTCCAAATCACCCCTCTCTCCGTGCTGTGCGCCATTACGCACGTTCCAATAACACCATAATTGCTCACTTAGTTTATATGCTGGTTACCCAGTGATTGTTGAATTCAGTGTTTCAGTTCAAATTCATTTTGCTTCCAAGGCAACATATGCTACTCAGATGAATACGGGTCAGAAACCAAAAGTTTATAGGGCCTGGATAAAGTCATATACTATGTGTTTATTCAAAGTTATTGATGAAGTGGGATATTTTAAACCCTTTTAAATAATCTAACAGCTGAAATTTAAACATAACCTATGCTTTATTTATATATTAAGCTTAACTGTTAAGCAGTAGAGAGATGCAACTGTTCATAATATGGAAATTATTTATATATGACAAAAAAAATGCAACTTTTACTGTCAAACATTTACCAACTGTATCAACTATTGAATTTCCTATGGTATATGTTCCAGTTTTTACAATATACAAGTTACTAAGTCCATAGGGGCCCTACACAAAGTTCTTATACAGAGTCCTAAGTGTTTGAGTGGGGAAGTTTCCATCAGGGGTGAGTCAGAGGGGTGGCTGAGTGGTTGCTTGGGAGCTCTCCAGAGGCCTAGTGCAATGACACCCAGTGGCTACACTGACACACTACAAACAAGCCTGGCCGGGGCAGTCAGGCTGAGTGACTGCTCCCTGCCCACTACTGGAAACCTTTGCACCCAGCCAGCACACACCTTGACACCACTGGCCATTACAAAGTGTTCAGACTGTGTTTACATGCGCTCCCCTGGCTTTTTCAACCTATGCTAACAGAGCTGCAGGGTTGTTAGTCTTCCCACGTCAAGCGACGTGCAATTGATGGCCACTCCATATAATAAGCATGTATCTACAGATGTAAGTGCAGCACATCAAAGCAACCAGCTCTAATCATTCATCACATCTGCTTGCTGATATTAATTTCACTCAGATAATTTGTTTCACTACTATCAGTTTTCAAAAATGACAATTTTCCATGCCAAATAGAATATTTCCACTATTACACAGGAAGTGGCTGCCAGAGACAGGTCCGTGATGAATGACCCAACATTAGCCTTTATCTTTTGTTTTGGCACGCAGTGCAAAAAGAAATTAGGAATGTTGATACACTCATATCTGTGGTTCACACGTTTTTGACAAGCTTTGACTTGTTCACACAGCCGTTCTTCATAGAAGAGACAGACAGGGAGAGAGTGAGAGCGCTGCTGCAGAAAGAAACAGAGAAAGAGTGACAGAGAAGAAGACGGTATGAAAAGAGGATTTGGGGCTAAGAGAAATGAGGGAGAAGGGGATTTAGGAGCTGAGGAAGGAAAGAAAGAGAGGGATTGGGGACAGATGAGAGGGAACGAGAGACAGGGGGCTTTCCCACACCAAATGAGGAGTGAAAGGCCTAATTGAGGTCTTTGTGCCTCTGGAGGGAGGTTTAGGATGAGATGGTGGAATTTCCTAAATGCCTCCTTTGAAAAAGTACAGAGTTCAAAGTTTGTGTTTATTTTACCACACCAAACAGATTATAAAGTGTGTCGATACATCATCTATGATCTTCATATAGTAAGAGTTCAAAGGGGGGCTACATTAAAGATTTCTGGGGAATACCAATGAAAGAACTGAAGCGTGTTTATATATATATATTTATCTACATATATACATAAATATACACACACACACACACATATATGTGTGCATGTGTATGTATATATATATATATATATATAGAGAGAGAGAGAGAGAGAGAGAGAGGTCAGGACAGTCATAGTCATAACAGATGTCTTAAATGCATTTTCAGGGAGGATAGCATTTCCTGGCTTTGAACTGTTAATAGATCAAACTGTTAATATCAAACATTTTATAATCACCTTTCCCCTTTGTGGACTATAAAGTTTATCCAGAACATAGATATTATTAGTATCCTACGTCTTCTAACAGCTTTTAACACAACAACACTAACCAGTGATATTTCAGAGCTGGCCAGTTCAGTAAAGGTTAATGCAACAGTTGGCATTTATGTTAGCGTTTATCTAATCACTAATCCAATCAATAATTGATTTCCATATCACTCTTTTGTTAATACTGGTCTTTGATGATACTTAAATATATGGTACCACCTTATTTCATGTGCACTGATAATGGGAATTGTACGCAGCACCCAATTCACATCGGGCGAATTTGCCATTTGAAGTCAGGCTTACGAGCATGTTTGATCTTATCAATAGATGGAAGCACACTGCTTTCATCTTGTGACATTTAACCAGGTAAATTTATGAGCATGACACTAATGACCTTATTACATTGCCATGAGAATTTGCCTGCTATTACACTGAGTCATACATGCAAAGTGTTGATGTATGTGTTATGCCTTTATGACAATGGCACACACCCACTTGCTATAACCACGTGGCAACTTGGCTGGCTCCACAGAAAAAAGGTTGCAAGTTGTGTGTGGTTGTAAGTGTGTGTGAGAGAGAGGTAGCAAAAGAAACCATGTGAGAAACCATCCCTTCATACTTTCCAATCTGTCCCTGCTCACAGTGGATCCATGACGTCAACTAGGTGCTAATCATAAATGTTACTTCTCATTTCTATACCATGTTCTAATTCTTTGTTTCATCCTTGGCTTGCATTTTCCACCCCTATCATTTTACACTATGTTTGTCTCTCTTTCGTCTTTTTTAGAGTCTATGGAGGCCCTGGCCAGCCTGAAAGGCAAAACGACCCAGCAGTTTTACTTCAACCTCACTTCTATCCCTGAGGAGGAGCTCATCACCTCTGCAGAGCTACGTATTTACAGGGATCAGGTCATGGGAGCTGCAACCCCTAACAACAGCTCCAGAAACAGCAGCACTGGTGATGGTGGTCCTGCTGGTGGCCTCCATCGTATCAACATTTATGAGATATTTGGAGTTCCTGCCGATCAGGGTGGGGAACCTCTGGCGCGTCTGCTTGACACTCGACTAGTGCAGGACTCTTTAAGCCGCTGGGAGAGCTTTGATGTCAGCCCCGCTGTATCTCAGTGGACCTCTGGCAAAGGCCACAACCATGGCTTCATGGTGGAGGTACTTCACCCAGAGGAAGGGGAGATGGATGGGAAGCATGCCCAGAGACGTAGTAGGCATGTCAGAGTGAGCCGGTCCCTGCACCAGGACCAGGACTCATGGCCTCAGGCTCGGCCCTTGCTGGTGACATACGGCCACGATGGCCGTGGGGACTCAGTGCTCCACACACGAGAAAAACGTCAGGCAGCACTCCGTAAACAACGGAGAAAGCAACAGCACAAGGCAAGCTGCAAGAGGCATGCTCTGTATGTGGACTTCAGTGATGTGGGGTGGAACGAGTGGATAGTGGCACCCCCTGGTTACCACGCCTTTTATTGCCATGGGGAATGTCCATTCCCCCTAGCAGACCACCTCAATTCTACCAATCATGCCATTGTGCAGACGCTGGTCAACTCAGTCAACTCAAACATCCCCAGAGCCTGTTGTGTGCCCACTGACCTCAGCCCCATCTCCCTGCTGTACCTGGATGAATATGAGAAGGTCATCCTGAAAAACTACCAGGACATGGTGGTGGAGGGATGCGGCTGCCGGTGAGCAACTGACGGTTGTATGGATAGAAAGAGAGTGGGCAAGAAGGACTGAAAGAGACATCAGAGGTTATTATGGACACCCGGTTTCCCAATGAAGACATTTATTTATATGAAAGAAAGACAAACAGAGCTATTGTGGAAGAAGAAAAAACTATATATGAATATATTTATGTCTACGTAAAGTTGGGAAAAATAAATATTTTAATCAGAGGAATATTCCTTTACTGGTTTTGAAAATGTATTTCTGATGTACATTTCAAAATGGGTGCAATACCACATGAAGTATAATGTTCAGATTTTTATTTTGTATTTATTTCTATTATAACCACTTTATTTGTAAATAAATAATGTGTATTTATCATGAAAAAAACATGGTCACTCCAACTTTCCAAGATCAGCTACAGTGAACCAGCCATTGTTGATGTTTCTGTGTCAGGGGCTAGCATGTGTGGCTGAGATGAATAACAAAGTTTCAAATTCTGACAGAAATTAGCTGCAAAAATATAACACATGACAAGAAGCTCACACTACACTGATTACAAGCCAAGCATTGAACTCTTTTGGTAAATGTAATTGGAAACCAACAATAATAGAAGTGTAGAGAGGAAAGTGACAGGGCCAGGTCAGGGTGCCACTGGTGTAATGAACTGTAGTGGGGTGTAGGGTCACGGGACGGGAGTGACAATATACAAGCCCACAAATGTGATAGAGTCTCATGGGAGGATTAGAAAAACACCAGAGCATGTTTTCACGCATTACATATCACTGCAAAGATCCATGGGAAGGGGCTTCTAAAAGCTAGCTTGTTTATTCTGTTCCTAACCAATATTACAGATGAAAAAAAGTGAATCCGCAGGACTTCTGAGGAAGGTCTGACAGGGCGCAAGGTTTATTTAATGTGAGATTTGAGACTGAAAGATTGCAAACTATGGCAGACAGACAACAGGCCCTCAGCAAGAACAGAGCCCACTGGCACTTTAATTATTAAGACAAAAAAACACACACTTGCACCTGTCCACATACTGCACATGCTCAGACATATTCTGCCCAACTTCAGAGTTTGGCTGCCTTCCTTTGTCGTCTCTGAGTCATAAGGGTCTGATATGTTACATCACTAAAGGAAAAAAATGAGGAATATTTCACAAAAGCATCAGCAGCAGCAGATAATGAACTGCAACAGAAACAATACCACACACTTACACCAAAAAACAGCTTAAGAGTCATGTTTTATTCACTAAGACAGTGGGGATGGCTGGCTGGCTAAAACAAAACCTATCATATGTGGCAGTAAGACAGTTTGAAGTATGAACACCTGGGTCAATATATTTATTCTCCAATGTTTTCAGTGGAAACAATGTAATACGTAGACCAAACAAATTAACTAGAAATACTCCAGAAAGACACAGATGAAAATTAATAGTGTAGCCACAATAGCAGATCAGATAATGAGAGGGAGAAGAGAAACAGAGAGGGAGAGTTCTGCAGAGTTTGACTGACTGCATTTTCTGCTGTGTTTGCATTAGAAAGGGCTTGGAGGGATCACAAGGCAGCTCAAAATGCTCTAAATAGAATGTTTTTTATGTGAGCGCACATTGGGACCATGGAATGTTGGTTTTCAATCTCAGACACATGCATACGCTTGCATGGAAAACCAACGTGGTTGTTTTTTCAATCATCTATTCAAGGGTTTCCTGGTGGGCTTTTTCTCTTCAAAAACAAATGTGCATTGGACAAAGATACGCTTGTTACTTATATAGGAAATGTAAATCAAAACATTTAGAAGGAGCCATGAGACTTTATTCATGGGCAGTAAAAACACTGAAATGTCAATTTTTTTTCATGGGCCTCAGATCATGTCTGTTTACCCATTATTATCCTCCAAGGGTGTATAGCACCCATTTACTCTAGATGATGCAACTATCCAATTATTTTATACCCTCCCAACATGCACACGCAAACACACACATAAACACACATGCACCTCCTCCTCTCCTACTACAGTTCAGTTTCAATCTTCTGCATGTGTTATTTTATTCTACCTTGCATCTCCACCCCCCTTGGTCCCATCTGGTGTCCATTTCTCCTCTGTGGATCCCACCATACCACAGCTCCACACATGGGCTGCACATACCTCTGTCAGTAGCAGCACAATTTTAATGGACTTCAGGAGGAAGTCACTTTACTGGCACACTTGATGAACATTTGATAAAAAAATCAACAATAAAAAACTTAACCCCAAAAATGTCTGCCAAGAGTTTCAGGAGTAACATCAGGAGTGGGATAGGGGAAATTTTTGTGTTAAAAAATTGTGAGAT
This sequence comes from Xiphias gladius, assembly GCF_016859285.1. Classification (NCBI taxonomy): domain Eukaryota; kingdom Metazoa; phylum Chordata; class Actinopteri; order Istiophoriformes; family Xiphiidae; genus Xiphias; species Xiphias gladius. Next base: position 17,534,658 of record NC_053403.1, read on the forward strand.
TTTGTGGTTTTCCTTTATAGTTCCAATCCATAAACCTTTCATTTGGTTGGGTGGAAATATTGCTCCCAGGGAGGGTGACACATGGGTAGCACTCCTGAAACTCCCCTCCTGCACCCCATCCCAGCCGGACTGGGTTCCATTTGTGCTGTGAGTGGGCCACTGTTGCTGCGACTTCTGGGGCTTCTTATTTTAGAGCCACGTTAGCATCCGACAGCCCCTCAGGGACCACTCCTAAACTTCTCACTAAGAACAGGGGTCACAGGTCAAAGTAATAAGGACCTATTATCTCCACCATTACTGACTGACTTCCAGGCTCATCATGTCATCACAGACTAGTGGCTTCAATTCTGGTCAGCCACTGGTTGGGACTGAGAATATGTTTGCATTTCAGAATCCATTCTGTTTATCCTACTTGTGCACAACATGGAATGTAAAACAACGTATTTCGTGGAATGAAACAATTGATGATGAGCTAAAAATGTAGTCTGTGTGTGCCTGTGTACTCCATGATTTAGTTACAAAAGCACGACTGAGAGATATGAGAGTTCTTGGCAAGATTCTCTTCACCTGCTACACAGACCTCTGCAAAGTCACTCTCTGAAAACAGATTTCCCCCTTCCTTCTCCATGAACATCTGGTAAATCAGTTAAAGGTGTCCTTTGCTGTCTTTGTTTACGCACAAACACACAACAGAGCAGCCACACAACTGATGAGTATAACACTGGAAGCTGGGACCTACTGGCGTGGCAAGGCGCATTCGTTTTGTTTAGTGCATAGCAAACCACACCAAAACTGCAGCTCCAAACAACCCAAATCATAAGGGTTATAAAATCAGATTTCCAGATTTCTGGCTGGCCCAGAATTGGAAAGTATGTGGCATGCCTTGTATCTTTGATGAAACAGAGGACTCAGACGCCATGGGAGATCTCAACTAGTTCTGTGCCAAGGTGGGACATGAAAATGTAGAGAAGAGAAGTGAGACAGCGGCCACTTAAGAGTTTTTTCTAACTTTGGATCTTTCTCCATCATGTGCTGCACACACTAATTTTAGAGGTGGTGCATATGGTGTTTTTTCTGTATTCCGAGAACAGCCAGTGAGATGACGTCCAGCATAGCTAAGACTGTGGCATCTGTGCTGCAGCTCTGAACACATCAAACAGACGGGCGTCCACAGATTCGGGAGCAGAGCAAATATGGAAATAACTTTTCCAGAATGACTGAGAAGACGATAGTACTTTTACATATATACAATCTTAGTCTTTCATTCTTCCACGTGCATATGTCTACAAGTACAAGCACATATGAATTAAAGAATACCTGTGAGTACATGTGCCACAAATGCACTAGTTTTGACTTCTTGAATGGTGGTACGTTCATATTAAAAGAGGCATGTAGGAAATTAAAGCAACATTACTAAAAACGATCACTAAGTTGCTTCTGAAATATGTTCTGTTTCTACCATTACTGTAAGAACTAATCATCCATGCA